>NC_089211.1:1085000-1277500 GCF_963930695.1 Labrus bergylta | reverse complement strand
TCAACAATCTGTTCACAGGCTTACAGGCTTCAGTGTTTCTAACCAAAGAATAAACAGACGGCTCGGCCTACACTGTCATCACTGGTTACTGGGTGGAGTACTGTTATTAAATCTCTTAGAGACAAGCACAAAAAAAGAAAGTAAAAGAGTGAAGGCACAGCTAAAGAGAGAGAGAGAGAGAGAGAGAGAGAGAGAGAGAGAGATAAATATAACACAAAAACTTCAAAGTGAGGGAGAGAGAGAGAGAGAGAGAGAGAGAGGAAAGCGATATTTAAAGCACAGAAAGAAGAAAGAAAGACTGAGACAAAGCAACAGAATCAAGACTGGAGCTCTGATTTTCCATTTAGAGAAGGTAAGACTGTAATTATCGTGTTTATTTTTAGAGGGTCTGTTGGTTGTGAAAGTGCAGAGTATAGTTCATTTGTTTTGTGCAATCCCTCACTCCATGTTGACATAAAGCTGCTCAGGTTTCTTTAATTGGGGAACATTTCCAAACGTAACAAGAATGCTGAGGTAGCATTCAACAAGTCTGCAGCTTTGAGGGTTTACCCTGCTTTAAGCTCAGGGGGTTTAGCGCTTAAAGTGCTGTGTGATTACTCGAGCTGCTGCCATGAAAGAGCATTTTGTTCATTTGTTTTCTCTCTGCAGTAACTCATCATACCGGAGATGAATGAAGCAGCTCTTCTCTCAGAGATCCAGGCGGGAGACGGGAGGACACTTTCCAAGTGAGTCACTTCATATTCACATTTAAACATGTTACATAGAAACTATCATATTTGTTCCATGAAATAAAACAATAACACTTGGGATAACTTGTGTAGTATTTTGACTTTTTCATTGCTGTTGTGTTCATTTCAGAGCAGAGTTTCTCTCGTTACTGAAAACCTACAACTGCTTCCTGAAGGACCAGGCTCAGCTGCACCTCAGTTACTCTCAGGTATGAACAAGACATTTAAAGATCTTCTAGCTTGTTTTGTATCAGTTTTCTCCAAGCTAGCTTCATCTACCTTAAGATGCTTTTCAGAAGTGTTCCACGAGTCACAGCTAGTTACAACAGCAGATTTGATATTTTCTCTGTAAGCTTCAGAAAGAAAGAACAGGTAAAAAGTTATAACAGGAGGTCATTGAGAGCATGTTAATTAGACTAATGGTCTGTTTCTGTAACAGGATGATGATGGAGAGGTGGTGGTGGAAGGCTACCTGAATATCTCCTGGGGAGTACGGAGGCTCATCAGGCTCAAAATACAAGATGATAAACAGATGCTTCCCTTTGCTCCCCTGATCTCCCCTGACCCTGTCAGTCCCATCAGCCCACTTGGAAACAAGAGGTTATTTGTTCGTTTATGTATTTCTTTCACAATCACAAGCTTAAACATGGTGTTCACTGGCATAGAAGACAAAATGTTTTTCCTTCTTCTAAACTAATTTTACCTAACACCTGACACATTTTAAAATGATACACATTTTGTATGGTTTATTAATAAAAACTGAACAAACCTAATATGTGGCTAAACATTGCTCAATTATATAGATTCAAATGAACATTTCACATTGAGAGTTCATTCAAATAATGAAACATTATAAAGATTATGTACACTTTTTCAAGATAATCATATCAGGTTAGTTTTTCATATATTTTTTAGAACCAGAATGTCATGGTTATTTGCTCTTTTCATGAGTCTTTTTTTAACAACTTTTTCTTGAGTTGGCAGCATGTAAACATACACATATACATTCTCAAAATAGTTTAACAGAAAGTTCATTAAATAGATAGTGTCATAGTGTCAACACTCAATCATTAAAATAAATACACAACTTAACTTGTAAATGTGGAAGTAGTTTGCAGATATATATCTTCATCTGTCTAAATAGACAATTTAAATACATCAATTATGTCCTGTGTGTGTATCCACAAGTACATAATGCATAAACAAACCTACAGTACAATATAACACAACCAAATGCCCACCCTTTTTTCCTTGGTGAGTTGGATTGTGGACAGTAGGTCGGGGAATAAACTTAGGTTGCATCATTGTGGTCTTTAAAATGTTAAAAATGTGTCAGACTCTAAGAACCCAAGTGAATAATCAATGACTAGAAAAAAAGATCAGATAAATAATATTGAAATCAATTGTTAGTTGCAGCTCTAAATATATCAAACTAAACATTAATTTTTTCATGTTATGTTGCAGCATAGCCAGAAACTAAAAGATGTAAATTGTTTTAATGAGGCATACAAATCTATGTAATGGTTGAACCCTCTAACAAAACAGTGCTGATGCCAAAAGAAGGAAAACTTTGGGCGAGTGGCATTGTGTCTAGCCTTGTAGTCTCCTTTTTAATTAAACCGACGTAAATTGTTATGGATGCAGTAGAGGAATCAGCTTGATATTTAAACAACCTTTTATCCAGATAGTACAGCTCTATACAAATTTGTATATATTATTTTTGATGCATTTGTTTATGCAAGAAAAAAGAGAAAGAAAAGAAAATACAAAAAAAAAAAACATTGGACATAAACATTAAACAACAAACATTTCCTTTTCTTTTCTCTTTTCTTTTTTCTTATTTTTCCCCCACCTCCCACCCCCCACCCTCATGCTGCCAATACAAAGTCTATAGGCTATGTAAGGTATAGTAACTGTAAAGGGAGTGATATGTTGACAGACAAAGAGTACGGTATTTTACCTGCTTTTTGTAAAGTGTCTTGAGATAACACTTGTTATGAGTTGACGCTATACAAAATAAATTGAATTGAATTGAATTGAATTGATAATACTATTTAATACATAAGACATACAAAACAAAGCAAAAAATAATGATAATAATAATGAGAAAAAAGAAAGAAAGAAAAATCAATTTAAATAAATAAATAAAATAAACACAAATGAACCTTTCACGACGAAAAAGAAGAAAAATATATACAAAAGGAGATTTAAATAGGTAACTGTCATATTATTCATATTGTTTATATATTACTACATTCTAGGATGTTAAGTGCTCTATGAGTAGTCCCTGGGGAGGGCCATTCATGAAGGACAGGATGCTATTTCTTGTTTATTTTAATGTTGGGGAAGGGTCTTAAGCCTTTCAAAATAAAGAGCAAAATAAAGACCCTCTAATAGAAAACTTGATCTTTTTCAATTTAAGGAAAAGCATCAGGTCACTCATCCAAGCTGAAGCTTTGGGGGGATGTTTCGATTTCCAGCCCAATAAGATCCTTCTCCGAGCAAACAAGGTTGTAAAGGCAAAAATATCTTTTATCTTGTTTGTCATCAATATGTCCTCCCCAGGGACTCCAAAAATTACATGTTTTATATTTTCTAAAAATAGTTTCAAACATCATAACATGCGATACGTTTGTCCTTAATGTAATTACCATAACATGCGATAGATCATATAGACCAGTTGTATTGATTTGTTAAATTAAAATGTATGATCATATCCACATTAAAGTAATGAGGATGTGTCTGACATTATTTCCTCTCGCTCTGCAGGGGGATGACACGATGGGGTGAATATGTTGACCTTCACCAGATAGATGAAATGTCCGAGACGCCACAGGACACAGTCATCAACAATCCTCTACCAGGTTGTTTGTACTTCCATATCTCTATCATGATTTAAAAAGTCCATGTTGTAACTTTGTATTTATTACTATATGTGTTTCTCCAAAGGTCCCCCTGTGTATGAGACCAGCACCCTGCGACCTGTGAGGAAGAAGAGCTGCGAGCTGGAGGCCGAGTCTAACTTGTTTCGATGTATGAGTGATGCCTCATTGGTCAAGAGGAGGAGGGGGAGGGGAAAGTCAGCAGCACAGAGAGAGAAAGAAAGACAACATCGTTTCTCTATCAATGGACACTTCTACAACTATAAGGTAAGTTTCCCCTTAACCCTCTCCTGGGGTTACCATGTGAGGTATAAGTGTTTATTTCTCCCACTCCCGTCTCTCCCTGTCCTCTACAGACCTCTGTCTTTACTCCATCCTTCGGTACTCCAACTAAAGTTCGAATCTCCAGCAGGATGACCACAGACCAGGTCATTGTTCAGCTACTGAACAAGTTCAAGGTGAGATTCAGTCAACAGTCTTTAACTGCAGTAGAACACATGTGGAGGTTTGAAAAGGCCCAAATATTAATCAGAGTAAAGTATACCTCAGAATCAATCAAATGAAAGCATTGTGTGAGGCACTGTGTGAGGCACTTTATAAGTCGAGTGTAAACTCACTCAAATGGACTCTCTTCTAAGTCATCATTTACCTAAAAAGGAAAAAAGTCTGTTGGGGATAATTAGTGCAACCTAATTTTAGGTAAACATAGCCTACTTGAGTATTTTCATTTTAAATCTTCTTTGTATTTTTTTTTTAAACACAATCATTCTTTCCCCCTCACGTCCAGTGTATCTAATAAATATAATGAGTTTTTAATAAAATTCTTCCTCTTTGGATTGGCTGGGAAATGAAAAAAGCTAAAAAAAAAAAGCTAATAAATGGATGTGTTTTTGGCTCATGAAATATTGTTTTTTTTAAATAATAAAAAAGTACACCAGACACGTTAAAGAAATTAATTTATGACATTTTGAGATTAAAGTCATACATTTACAAGATTATAGTCGTAAAAATACAAGATCAAAGTAGAAAAATTACAATATTAAGTTAATAAATCGATTTAATTATTATTCTCAAAGGTTGTAAGAGCAGCCTACACGAAACTGATGAACAAAGGCATTTCCTCTACTACAGAAGAGATAATTTCTTCCAAGTCAGTGTTGTTCATGTGATGCTGATCTACCAAAATATTGGTTTATGGTAAATGGATTTGAGCTTGTATATTTATTTTCTAGCCTTCATCTCAAAGCACTTTTACACTGTAGGTCACACCTACACATTCACACACTGGTGGTAGAAGCTGCTATGTAGTGAGACCATCAGAAGTAACTGATCCCATTCATATGCATTTTTACACCGCCGATAAAGCAGAAGGAGCAATTTGGGGTTAAGTGTCTTGCCTGTGGATACATCGGACATGTTGCTGCAGGAGCTGGGGATCGAACCCTCGACTTTTCGGTTGAGAGACGACGACTCTCTAAAATAAGCCACAGCCGCCATGTGTAGTCTGATATCTGCACAACTTAAGCCCCAACACAACTAATGGGATCTTTTAAGACCTAAAAGCAGCTCATACCACATAGAGTCAAACTGTGTTACAGACAAGGAAGTTTCCTTATTTGTGAAACCTTTACTAAAGTATAACTTCAGAAGACTCTTAAATTAACGACTTTCTTCTCTTACTACTTTATTCTCATACATTTCAGAGTTTATTCACTCAAATGTATGACATTGATCTCGAAATCTCAGATTATTTTTCCTCTTAATGTGGCCCTAATACTCCTTCTTGAAAAGTGATACTTTGCTGTAGATGTAAATAAATGCAGCAGTTTGCTTAATTAATATAATTTTGTTTAAACAGCTTTATAAAAGATTATTTGAGAAAAATTTAATTGTCTTTGTCTCTGACCTTGACAATGTCGAGAAAAAGTTCACTAGTTATCTCATAAATTTCTTTAAAATATCATGTGAAGCCATAAAAGATTTCAAATTGATGTCTGAGCTTGTTTCTCCAACAGATCGAGAATGACCCTCAGGAGTTTGCTTTGTACTGTGTTCACCAGAGTGGAGGTTTGTCTGTTACACACCAGCTATACGCGCAGTCTTTAAATCATTTGAATATGGCAACATGTTTCCTAATGTTGTGTGTTTGTTGTCCAGAAAAAAGGAAGCTCAGTAACAAGGACCAGCCCCTGTGGGAGCGCATACTACAGGGGCCGTCTGATGACATCATGAGGATCTTTTTGATGGACATGGATGAGGAGGAAGTCAGCGACGATGTGAGTGTTCTCCTCATTTCTAGTATAAAACCAAACACAAAAAACAGTTATAAAACAAAACATATTAAAAGCCACTGATGGACATGCCACATGATGTTTAATTAGTCTATTTTTATTTTTGTGGCACAAAGCATAATCATTTACAATATTTATTTGAATAAAACTTGCAAATTCATGTTTTATTATTTACAGGGTATAACAGGCTTTAAGGAAGAATATGCGATTGATCACACTTAGATGTCAGAAATCAAGTTTATCCTCTGAAAATAACTCTGAGTCATGACTGTCTACAATGGGTGTAACACCCACTGTCTGTGATGTTTTCAGAGTTTTCAGAGTCCTATCTTCATTTTGTTTACATCGCCGAGACGGCCGGCTGACTCCTCTCCTCACGTATAGAAGTTGTTTAATTGAGGGACTAGAGAAAAGAAGAATAACATACTGTACTCACTGCTTAACTGTGTTTCTAGATCACGCTCATTTCAGGTAAATTTACATGCAGTGTGAAGATACGAGCATAATAAAGATCGCTAGCATTAGCATGCTAACACAACAATGCAGCGCAAGTTGTTTTGGTTTCATGCTGGTGCTCAAGGGCGACATCTGCTGGATCAAAAAAATCACATATAAAGCCTTTAAAGTTCTTATTTAGAAGGGACTAAAAAATGTTTTTTTTTATAGATATATATATATATATATATATATATATATATATATATATATATATATATATATTTTAAAAAACTGACTAAATGTTGAATACCTTGTTACCTGGTGACAGTTGGGGAAAACAGTCTAACAGTCTTAATATTGGAAATAATTATATTATTTTTAATGTAAATACGAAAAATCTGTTTTTAACTTGTTACTCATTATATTTTTTATTATAAGTATAGCTATTTTATCTAGGCTATTTCTTTTTTTTTAGATGAGGGTGTCTAATAATCCTTATCTACAAAAAGCTCAATAGGCTACATTTTTTTTAAAACACTGTGCTTTTAAATAGTGTTCCTAAGCGTATTTTATCTCAGTCTACAGTGAAACAAGTGGGAGTTTCATTGTATCAAAAAAGCTTGAGCTGTATAAAGCTTGATTCCGATTCACAGTATGGGTTTTTCATAGGACATATAAGGTAGATCTAGCAGTGTTACAGTGATAAAGTTAATCAGAAAAACGTGATATTTAGTACTTAATAAAAATCAATGTTTTCGTTAAAGCGACACAAATTAAGTTTAGGTCAGTATTATCTTAAACTGGATATCCTCATGACTTGGAATAGTTCTTATAAGTTACAATTCAGTGTCACTCTAAATTCTCCTCACTTCTCCCCCCCCCGCATCCCCTCCTCTCAGGTGGCCCAGTACCTGAACTTAGAGTTTCCTATCCTGGAGCATGTTCTACTGAAACTCAGAGAGGAGGAGAACAGAGAGATACAAAGGGTCGTCAGCAAGTCAGTATTTTTTCTTAAAAGGACATTTGCATGAGCAGAATCATTTTTGAAATGTTAAAATGTGTTGCTGGAAATGAAAGGAAGTGAACAAAAAAAAGACCAGCCATTCTTTCCACCGGCTACAACAAATCAATTCATCTTTTAGTTTGAAAGTTCACTGCTCACTTCCTTCCTTTGCATGACTTCATTTTCCCAACACACCCGTCTAACAGATGTGATTTTAATTTGAAAGAATTAAAAAACAAATCCTTGTAGTAACATCTGTATAACAGATAGTGGCGCCAAATCTTTAAATGACCTCTTTTGTTTTGTTGCTTGCCAATGTGTGTGTGTGTGTGTGTTTTTGTGTGTTAGGTACCAACACCAGCACAGACTGCTTTTACATACGTTGAACTGTAAGACGTCACCTCACATTGAGACCAGCGTCTGATCTTTGAACCACTGACACAGGACAAGTCATCCATCACAGCACCGCTGGAAGGAGCAAAGATTAGCTGTTAGAACTCTGTGAAAGGACTTTTTAATGAAACTTCTTTAACTGTTTTTTTAAGTTAAATGTGTAAATATTTTGAAATCATACAGAAAAATAAAAAGTACAATATGTGGACACCATTACAGATTAAAAAAACTAAGAGGGGTTCAAATAAATATTGCTTTTTTAAGTCTTACAAGTTGAATCCCCACACATTATTTTTGTTCTCTGGGTTCTTTTTCACTGTAATTCTTAAATTCTGTTTATAGACATGAGAGATAAATTGTAACAAGTTGTAAATATCTGTAAATTGATTATCTGTTTTCATTCATAAATATAAGTTGCGTGGTCTCCTATATATGTTTTGTTCTATGTTAGTGGAGTGTCTCATTGTAATATATGTTTTCAGTTAACTTATCTAAAACATGAATGTAAGTCATTTTTTAGAATATTAAAGGAGAACCTATATAGGCCCATCTACATATTGGGTATAAATTTATATTCATTTAGTTTGTGTGCTGCATAATTTGATAAGGCCTCAGTTACAATTTAACTAAAGGCTGGGCCCAAGTGCAACACAACAAACACAGGAGCTGCTTTTAAGGGGGTTTATTGTTTAAAAAAGAAGCAAAATGGCTTTTAATCATGAAGGAGAGGTTGATGCAGAAAGGCAGGCAAACACGAGGGCAAAAAAAGTGTTAAATTATAGTCAAACTCTTCAAGAATAAAACGTCTTTATCCAAAAGGGCCGACTCTAGCTGTTGGTGAGCAGACAATCTGGCAAAGAGTAGAAGAGAAAGTCCGGGGCTGTATCCGAATTGCCAAGTACCTACTCAATCTGTCAGTAGTCAGTATGCAGTACGTACTATCCGTGCTGTATACTGTTAGTACCTACTATTCAGTATGCACACACAGTAGGCAGATATTTTTCCCTACTTCTTCTGATTCATTCAGGAAGGAACCGGCGTCAATTATGTTTCCCGAACCGGCCACATTCACCCGCATTCACCCGCACTAACCCTAACCCTAACCCTTGTTTTTTTTTGTTTAGCTTTATTCAAGAAGAGTAATGCTCATATACAGTCAGGTAAACAAAAAACAATATCACAATGTAAATCAAGTAAAAGATTAAATAACTAAATAACATACAGTACATAAAGAACAAATGAAAGACAGTAATATACAGAATACAAAATAAACCAATAAAGACACATTTAAATAGTGAAATCATTATTTAAATAGAGGGAGAAAGGTTTTATAATAATGCAGATATTTGTTATATTGTCTGTTGTTAATTTAAAGCAGTGATTTTAGTCGGGACTTTAACTCTCGATTAAAAATTGATTAAATTAATCCACGCTCGTTTGTTTTTATTTGGAGGCGGACGTGAAGTGACGATTTACATTTAATTTCGAACTGCATTGTGGGTGGTAAAATACAATTCATTTCCTGAAAGCACGCATCCGATCCATACTGCATAAAACCCGGAAGTTAGTATCCATACTGAAATGTTCAGTATACTGAGGTGGACCCAAAATATGCATACTGAATGACCACGAAAGTTCAGTATACTGAAACTCCATACTGAATAGTACATACTGCCTACTGAACTGTGACAATTCGGAAAGGGCCCAGGTAATGAGGAGGCAGGAGTGAAGAGTGATGAGCCACAAACAGACAAACACAGACAGACACAAGGGGGATGGGGAAACATAAGAAAACACAGCGAAAGCTGTTATCAGCCTCTGTCTCTCCCACCGTAAAATGCAAACAAGATATTTTACCCTCAAAATCAAACCAACCACTTTCTCTCTCTGTCTCTGGTCCCATTGTGTTCCTACCTATTCAACCCTCATCTACTCACCAATATTCAATTATTAGTTAATTATGACACAGCCATCCAGCACTTCCCCCCATGAAAGATAATGCCTCCATAAAATATGTGGACGTTTCTGTCCTTGTTTGCTTGTCTGCCGTTATCTCCTTCCTGCCTGTTTTTGATTTTTGCCTGCTTTATGCGAACTCTTTTTGCTTTGGCTTGCCTGTTGCTTACATGATGTCCAACAGCTGAACAGTTTGTTTTATCCACCTCTTCATCCCTGAGATAGATGTGAAGTAATAACATCAACAGAGGCTCAGTTAGTGGTCAATGCTCCACTTGTTTGTCACTCACTCTGAAACCTAAACCATATTTATAATCAGGCCCCCTCACAGAAATGACTGGGCCCATAAAAGGCCAAGATATCATTAAATAATATCATCACATGCGTGTTGGATCAGTAGCGTTAGCCCCGTCGCTAACATCCACCTCAGCCAGACATACTGGGCTAACAGCTAAGTTTAATGTGCTCGCCCACAACTTTAATGTCACTAAAAAAGGGTTCCTACACTTTTACAAAGAAAGGATTTACATTTTGAAAGAGGCAACGATGAATAAAATGTGTTTCTGTGTTGTTCTAATAAGAAATGGTGAGTATTTAGGTTTTAAAAAAATGGTTAGGATTGCACAAGTTTAGGAAAACCATGTTTTACCGAACCCCAATGGGCACCCCATGAGCCCGAGGACCCCAGAAAGCTTTCCCCTCTTTTTTACATCAGTTAACTGCTTACAAGTGGAAAACATTGTCATCCTAATGGTTAAATAATGGTGGAGTGTAGGGTGAGTTAAGCTGCTAGGGCTATTTAGTGGCAAAGCCTTAAAAAACACTAGACCAGCCCATCAGACCGCCTCATATTACCGAGCACTGACATGATGAATGACCAAATGAGGGTAAAAAGTGGTTGTTGGTCTATGGAAGAATAAAGTTTCCATGTGATGTATGCCAAGGAACCAAAACCTTAAGGCCATGTAGGAATGGAATAAGTGTGTTATGGATAAGTTGTGGAGGCGATTGGCAGACTTTGGTTGGGTGATACCAAAACAAAAATTCAGTCCCTAAGATAGTAAAACGATTTACATCTTGACTAAAATACTAACTTTAACATTTCTCTTTGTTAATTCATCTTTGAAACTGGGGAAGGACATTGTATATGTGAGAAAAACTAACTCGCAAAGAAGTGCTTGTATATAAATATAATCTAATATAAAGAGTCGTTTGGACAGATTTCTTTATAACAGTGATACATATGTCATGTACAGAGGTTATAACCTCCAAGCGGGCAGCCTGGGTTCGAGTCCAAACTGCAGCTCTTTTCCTGCATGTCATTACTCATTCTCTGACTTCCTACCGTGTCCACTGTCCTATCCAAATAAAACATAAAACAATGTTATGTAACTTCAAACTGTTTCTTCCAAGAAGAGAGGAGAGGCACAACTGTGAAACACTGTGAAAGAAATATGAAGTGTAAACATTTATATACTGTTTATTTTTCTTTAAAACATCCTCAGTGATTTTAGGTGTCACTGTATTGAATTAGGAAAATGTGGGAAGGTTGTCCATAGAGAATTTGTAATTAATAATTAGTTTCTGACAAAGAAATTAATTACAAATACAAATACATTAACAAACATACACCACTTCACATGTGGAGCTTTAGGCCACCTGAGAAGGTTCAGGGAGTTTCCTGTTGGAGATCCTCTTTGCATTAAAGCATTTGTTAAGGGGGTGTATGTTTTGCTGCACTGTAAGTTTGTATACTATTCCACCCTTTTTGCTGTATAAAAGCCAGACTTCAGCCTTTGTGGTCACTGCTGGGCCTAAAGTCTCCAACCAAACAAAACTTCATCATGAGGACAATAGTCTTCTCTCTGCGGTCCTGGCCCTGCTGGTGGGTCTTTCATCTCAAAACAATTCTCTGGTAAGACATCCGCCAAAGAAAATCCATCAGTCTCTCTATTATGCTTTCATAATAATTTGTGTTGTGAACGTGAATAACAAGCAATAATATCTTGACAATAATACACATAAGAGCACTGAGTTCAACTGAATTCACAAAGGCTGAACTTTCATTATATCTCTGCAGGTGCAACACAATGAGGAAGGTAACTTCATTTTCTCCCACAGATTGTTTTAACCTTTTTGCCTATATAACTGACGGCCATGTTTGCTAACTCAATCCAATAAATCTAGGTGTGGAGACCAAGGAGCCTTTCCGTTTGGACATCATTTCTAAAATTCTGGAGGCAAATAAAGGTACGCTATTTGTTCATGAAAAATAGGCAGATATTACATCCTCAACTTCATTCCAATATGAATTTGTGTTTCTAAACCATGCTACTTACTCCAGGGATAAACCACAATCTGGTGGAAGGTGACGTCGCTCTTTCAAAGAAGAGGAATGCCATGAAATGCTGGAGCAGCTACTGCAAATGGAAAAAGTCCTCCAATGGACAGGTTGAAGTGCCCTATAGCCTCAGTGATTACTTTTGTAAGCCTCATAAAATTATCCTTAACAATTAAGCTAAATATAGAGCCAATAAATAAAGGGAAGGAATCAGGGGTGATTTTGGGATTACACCTTTAAGGGTGCTCAGCTCCATCACGAACTGTGACATATAGAGTTCCTTGCAAGTGTTAAATCCTTCTGCTAAATGTCTGATTTCACTGAACAATCAATATTTTCTAAAATAAGTAATTTGGGTCTTTTGCATCCACTGAAATGCAATTTTAAGTTAAATGCCTCAATATTATCTCACCAAAATAATCAGAATCAGAATCAGAAATACTTTATTAATCCCAGAGGGAAATTCAGTTGGTACCATTGCTCTAAAACACAAACAGAAGTAGGAAGTATAGAAATAATTTAAGAATGTAAAACAAAATGGAATAGACTAAATAATGCTTATATAATGAGTTAATTAGTGAGGGTATTGCACGGTGTATTTATAGAGTTCATTAACCATTTAAAGGAAGGTAGAGATTTCCTCTGCATCTTGATATGGGTTTATTATTTATAATTTAGTGTTTTACTAGTTATTAATTTTACTAACTATCCTTCACTCTGCTGAAGTGTCCCTAAAAAAGGCTCTAAAGTCTCCATTGACTAAGTATTAATTAAGTAAGTCACTGATGTGAATAAGCATTGGTCTTGGTTTTATTGCAGATGACAGTGAAAAGGCCACAATAGAGAAAGCCACGGAAACTGTGGTGATTGGACATTTTTGTGTGTTTTTCCTGGTCTGCTTTTGGTTTGGTGCTTGTGTTTTTTCTTTCAGAGGCCGGGCGTGGCTTATTGGCTGCTGGAGCTCTCTGCAATCACTCACCTGATCCTCATCTGTAATCACCGGCTGCAGCATTTATACCCTGGTTCACCTCTCCCAAACTGCCAGATTATCGCCACCTACATAGTGGTCGATCGGCTTTTCAGAGTCAGTAAAACTTTTTGTGCTTTCAAATTACCTGTCACTAATTATCCCTTTTCTTCTTTTTTCCCCAGTGCCTCCAATCAACAAGCTCCAGCGCCTCACCACCCAGCCTCTCATTCAAGCCTCACCAGCCTTCACCAGCCTCACTTCAATAAATACCCCTTTTTACCCACCACCCTCTTTTCTGGTCTTACTTTTGGGAGATCATAACAGAAAAATTTCCACAAGAAAACCTGCATTTGCTTTGTTCTTTATCGGGGACAGTCTGACTACCTCAGCATTGAGAGTGAAAGTGGGTGAGTGCAGAAAAATCAGGGAAATAGAAACAGCATGCCCTTCAGGATTCAAACCATGTCTTCCTGTCCTTCACTGAACCATAAGGTGCAGGTCCAGCATTGGCATTGATGGAGGGAAGCAGGTGCTTTCTCTGTCTGGATCATGGGATCATTCAGCATGAGCTCCTCCATGCACTTGGCTTCCATCACGAGGAGTGACAGGGACCGGTATGTGCGGCTTAACTGGGAGAACATCCCAGCAGGTGAGCTCTAAGCCCTGATGCGGCACCAGTTATTCACGAAATGAATACAAGATGCATATATATTTAGCAGAGCTTGTACTGAACCAGTTCATACATTATAAGTTGTATTTGATTCCCAAATTTTTTGTAAAGCATCCTTTTTTTTTTTTTTTTTTTTTTAATAGAAAGATTTGTTTTTTTGCGTGCTTTTACCATTATTTTGACAGGACAGTGGATAGAGTAGGAAATTAGGAGAGAGAGGGGGGGAATGACAGCCCTAAGGTCGGACTCTAACCCGCATCTACTTGGAGATTTTTTTTTCTCTTTATATGGGGCACGACCTAACTGCTATACCATCTGAGCCCCTTCATTTTATAACAAATAAAATGGAAAACAAAGTAATTGCACTGAACTTGTATATTACTTTTCCAGTCCTCTGACCACTCGAAGGTACTAATCTACTACTCTCTTTGTGTATGTACAGTAAGTGCTCACAACTTCCACAAAAAGGACACCAACAACTTGAACACGCCCTATGACTATTCTTCTGTCATGCCCTATGGAAGGTATGGTCTCACTTTATTCATGGTACTATTGAGCTGTCTTATTGTATCATGAAGTGTGTTAGTGTAAAACCTGTTTAAATCAGTTCTTTTGTTCCCTTTTTTTGGTGGCTATCCTTTTTCCAGAGATCGTTCTTGATAGACTCATCGAGATAATATAACGATACAAAACAATGAATAGTGGAGCTTTAATTCAGTCATCTGGTTTACAGATGTTGTCTTCTTTGCTCATGATAGGAGGATAAACATTAAAGCTCATGTGACTTATTTTACTGTAGCATTATCATTTTAAATGTTCCAGTTAACTAAAGGGATAAATACAAAAAAACATGGTTATATCATGTGATTTCATTTCTTTTATTTGTTATTTTTCTGTAGAACTGCCTTCGCTTCAGTGTATGGCGCAGATACCATTACTCCCATTCCAGATTCCTCAGTGCTGATTGGACAGAGGGATGAGATGTCTGATATTGATATACTCAGGATCAATAATTTGTACAATTGCAGTGAGTATAAGAGACTGCATGATGCCCTACCTTCCCTAAAAATGCATATAGGCTACTACATACTAACTGTTCCTTTTGTGTTATTCAATGGAAGACATTTCTGGAGACAGAGCATGTGCAAAAGTTTTCTATAACATCATTCAAAATGATTTCAATAAAGGAAACATGTTTTTATTCAAATATCAAAGAAGGACTGAAACGTTTTAACTTGTTTGCTCTGAAAGTACAACTTAAGATATACTCAGACTCACTTCTTTGTGCTGACTCATCGCTTATCTCTTTTTCAGACATTTGAGAGGAAATGAAGACAACTGCCTTTAGAATATAGCATATCTCCAGAACCCACTGAGTGACAATGTGAATCATCATATTACTGTTTCCTTCATGTACAGATCCTGCCACTTCAATAAAAAAAAAATGTTATAAGTCCATTCGGTCATGACCTACGTATTGCCTAAAACTCGTAGATAATAGATATAATGCTATAGAACAATATAAATACAAAGCACAAATATAAATGATAATAACTTTTATTCTGATAGTTAGCACTGGTAATACAAGTCAATTCACCCTTGATAACTGATTCCAAGCTACTTTTGTAATAAGATGTTGTTCACTATTAAACCTATCATACTAAACATCCAGTATTTTAAGTAAGCTGAAAAACATTTATTCAGGGGGGAAAATAAACATTGTATCAAGGTGGTTAAAGCTTACAATAAGTAAAGCTAAGCACTCTCCGTCTGTCTCCTGCACTTCTTCATCTGAATCTCATGTTTGTTGTTGCGGGGGTCAAAGGTCACCTCGAAGTAGCATTTCATATGCTGTGGAGAGAGAAACAAAATAATATCATATTGTCTGAAATCTAACTGACATGTTGAGCACACAACATTTAACTGATTCTGAATATTTATCTATATTATCTTAAAGCATTGAGTCTATCATAACATTTCTTCACATACCTTTTTCACAAGACTGCAGCTGTTCATGTCGGGGTTTTCAGATTTGAGACATTTGGTTTTTCCCAGGACTGCATCAATCTTGAAGTTGATCACATTGGTCACCTAACGTTTGGTGACACAATCAAAGGATTAAAAGGTGACCAGATGTTTGACATGTAGGTTTCCTTTGTGTCTGAAAAATGATTGTAACCTGGCTCTGAGCAGAGGTGATGGAGACCAGTTTGAACATCTTCTTGCTCTTTGAGTTCGTGTTGAACTCCTCCACGGCATGACGAGCCACCTCCAAAATCTCGTCTGCCTCCGGACTCCTTTCAGACCAGCCACCCAGAAGAGGAACTTTTTCTATGTGGGAATTAATCACAGACGTGAGGTCAATTTCACTCAACTGATAATGGCAATGGAAACATTTTTACAATACACGTCCTCTGAGAACAGTTTTACATGTGCACACAGCCAGCTGCAAAGTGTTTTTACTGTGGGTGATCCCTTTGGGAGTCTCATGCTACTTCATCCTGAAAATGTGTTGTTTCAGTCCAGAACATCGCTCAAGAGCTTGGAAACTATTAGACCACCAAATCATGGACTCCAGCCAGTTCGTGCTAACACTTGTTGATCTCTGCCAGGGAAAGCCTCATTCATCACAAGAAGGATATATAGAACACAGGTTTACTCAGAGAAAGAGAAGGAGAAGTGTTGCAGTGATTGAACCATTGGGAGGGCCAGTTGAGTCTAAACTTTTTGTATTAGCAAGACTTTTTGGCCAGAAATGATTTTTTCCCATGGCTTTGCCTCTTACCAACTTTGTTAAAACTGTTTTAACTTTTTCTCTAGCATGATCATGGATCGTGATGTCAATCACTTTTAAATTAACTTCTATTAATTGCTGAAATGAATCTCCTCCATTGGATACATACACGATTTTGACCATGGGGGAAAGTATTTTTATGACATAGAACTTGCAATTGAAGTATACTCAGCGCTCTTTTGGCAGCAACATTAACGATGTAAATTTTAATCAATTGTTGGTCTGTTGAGTCTGCCTCTGAAGCCCTTTAAACATTTACCACATCCATTTATGTGTACTTCATACTTCACACAGAATTGACTGTAGTACTGGATGCAGGTTTTATCATCTTGGATGTTTAAAATACAGTGTACTGATCCAAACCAACAAGAAGGTTGCTTTGCTCAGTTTAAACAAACTATTTTTTGACAAATTTTCTGAATTTGTGATGAGGGACACTGACTGACTGTTTTTTTTGTTTTTTTTCCCTGTACACTTAAAAAAAAACTCCCTTCTGCTGAGTTAAATAGCATCTGACCATTAAAGACTTTCTCTGACTGCTGGATGAGCCAAACTTTCTGACTCACTCTACCCAACCAGACGGCAGCAGAAAACCTGTCTACAGACTGAGGACATATTTGCAACACTTCTTTTTCCACTGTGTCAAACAGGCTCTCAGTTGAAACATGCACTCAGTCATATGTTCTTTATTTAATGTTTGTGATCATTACTGAACTTGAATCTATTATAATTAAAGATTAGAAGTTCATAAACTAACTTTAAGTTGAACACTTTTATTTCTATATGATGCTATGGTTTCTCTGTTACAAACACACTGATTATTTTTTACCTTTGTTAGAGTTGGAAAAGGCAAATGAATGCACACTGTCAAATTGGCAGAGCTACCAATATTTTGTTTAGTTAGATTGTTAGTCGTCATTCTTACTCATATTCCCTGGAGTGCTTTCATCATTGTCCCTTCATTCAACCTATGACAGTATGTTTCTATTTTCTTTCAAAGACTGTGTCCAGAATAGGACGTTTAATTTAAGAGATTCTGAGAAAAGGACTCTCACAATCTTTTTGTTGAGAGCTGACACCACAAAAAACGTTCATTTAAGCACAACATAGTATAATCTTATACAGCTAGGAGTTGATAAAGTCAGTAGCAACGTTACACAACATCTGTTTGAGTAGAGATACCTGAATGAAAAGAAGTATGGTATGTGGTTAGTCAGGGTTAGTGTAAGTTACACCTGGTATGTAGAGCTTCAGATAACTATCCTGTCCATCTTTGCTTTTAACTTTGCACATGCATTTTGTAAACGGCCCATACTAGTCAGTAACCACATGTTGTCTTAATATTTAAACATGTCACCAGAGGAAAAGAGTCACAAACACATCTGGCCAGTTTTTCTACCCTTTCATATTTGTCTATAATCTCATTTGAGTCTCTGTGACGCTGCACGTCTATTCTTATCCACATCAGTACTTACTTGTTGTGATGACTTCGTCCACTGGCAGATCTCCCATGCTCATCTGTACCACTGTCAGACATATCAGCACTGACAATAGGAGAGACATTTCCCCACAAGGGACTGGTGGAAGATAATTCTCCAGAAAAAAAGACTTCAGACGTGTAGAGCTTTTTACTTGAGCAGCACCTCCTGCCAAAAAGTCAAAGCCGTTCTTCAGAGTTTGGGAGCAAGTTGACGGAGTCTATGTCCACAAAGACAGCACACAAAAAGAGAAAGACAAAAAGTTATTAAAAGGTATCCCTAAAAGTCTGCTACAGAGCCAGAAAATTTAAAAACAAAATGGTATTTAAAGTTAAGGCTACAAAGGCAGAAACAACATTACAACTATTTAGCTTTTAGATATTTCAAAAATGAGCCCTCACCTTTGAATGCAGGAGCAACAGCGAGTCAGACTGGGGAAAATAAAGTGAGTCAGAGAAACAGGCTTGCTGTTGTTGGTGAATGGCAGTGGCAGTTCAGCATTTAAGCTCTGTTAGTGAGTCAGTGAAGACCATACCCACAACTGCCTGGCATCAACATCATGCAGGGATTTAACAACCATCAGCAGCTTTAGGGAGTGTGTGACGGGCCGTGCGTATGACTAGGAGGGAGGGTTGGTGAAGGGGTGTGTCACATCATGTGCCATTGAGTGTGTGCTCTTGTGTTCTTTGTGCGGCTGTATTCAAATGCATTTTGTGGCTGTGTAGCCTGTTGGTGTGATGTGTTCAATTGCTTTTGGTCGATTCTTTCAAATGAGCATGCATGGCACTTTTGTGGATATATGACTCAAATTCTGCTGGTGAAACATGTGGTGAATCAGTGCACAATCCAAAGCACACCACACACCACGTTCTGGCTACATCAACATCCTGCCTAGAACATTTGTTATCATGTGATGGAGTGTTTGTATTATTCTGATAGCAATGAATAAATGAAATGCGTCAGCAAGTGGAAGAGATGAACTGGCTTTGTTTGTGTTGTTGGCCTTCACTCGTCTACAGCTGACTACTTTTGAGGATGCTATATCAGCAGCAAAGTGAAATTATCATTTATGTATCAATTGTGATATACTTTCAGCCATAAGGCTTCAAAAGCTGGATGAATCAGCCTTACCTAACATTCTCAAAGATGCTGTTTTTGTATCATTTACTCGTGGGAAAATGCATTGACCTGAAATCACAATTTACTGCCAAGAAATGGATTGTTTGGGACACTGGAGAGCGAAATACCTCCACAACAAGCTGGCAGGCAGCCCTGACATATAACTGCCTTAAGTTCTTAACCCTTTGTGACCCACATATAGATTGGTTGCTGTATGAAGCCCCTGATGCAGGAATTGAAGAGTTTAACCCTTTTTTTCTTTTGGTTTGTGTGAGTTTTTCACAACGTTGTAATATGACAACGCTGGGCTTCACTGTGAGCAGAATTGATTTTCCTGGATGTACTCACACTCTCCAAACATCACAGCAATGAGAGGGTTGTTTGCTCAGTTTAAGATAAAGACAAAGATAAAGATAAAGATAAACTTTATTTATCCCCCATGGGGGACATTTTTTGTCACAACAGCTCAAGAAACAGGAAACAGGAATATAATTATCAAAAATAACAAGAAGTTAAAAATAAAAAATAAAACATATGTACATCATTGTTACATTTTTTATTACTATTACTTTTTTTTATATATACATGGGTATCATGTATTATATTCACTCACAGGTCATATTTTAAAGAAATGCCATATTTCAACTAAAAAATATGAAATATGTATCTAAAAATTAAATTCACCTCTGTTTGAGTTTTCATACTGCTGTGGAGTCCTCCACAGGTTGATATGTCCATTTATATTGTTTTCTCCATTTAACTGGCATGTTATAGAAAGCTAACATGTTGGATGTGTCAAGACACCTAGCTCACACAGAGCAAATTGTGTACTGATGGCCACTTTACATAGCAGCCTCTGCCATCAGTGTGTGAATGGGTAGGTGTGACATTCGGTGTAAATCTTCAACTTCATCATTTCATCACTGTTTTATTATTCCATCTCAACATCCCTGTGCACTATGCATGGCAACAATCACATGCTGCAAGCTGTAAAGATTATTGTTTGGTGGTTGTATTTTAGTGTAAAACTTAAAATAAATACATGTTTTTTTAAATCACAAAATAATAAGCACCACTAGGAAATAACCTTGTCTGTCTTGTCTGTTAAATTTTCCTCTTATCATCACAAAAGAATCCATGCAATGGATAATGACTAAGACCTCTGAAATGGCTAACAGTTGACTATCTGATAGAGTGCAACATTTGCATTCATATGAGGAGCCTTTTGGCTATTTGGCAAATGTAAGCTAAACGGTAAAGAGAATTGAGCCTATAACGCTTTTCTATACTTCTGACTACTTTTACACCTCAAGTCACACCATTCATAAAAGGTCTGACACTCAGTTCCATTATTCCAAGAAGAGATATCCTGTTCATCAGTGACATCATGATTTTTGTTAAAGCTGTTCAATTAGTGCTCCATTATTGTGGTAAATTGACTTGAGCTTATATAGCACTTTTCTAGTCTTCTGACTATTCTAAGCACTTTTACACCACAGGTCACACCCACCCATTCACACACTGATGGTATGATTGTTATGTAGTATCATCCATCAGAAGTAACTAATCACATTCATATACAGCAATTCAGGGTTAAGTGTCTTGTCCAAGGACACATCAGACATGTTGCCCAGCTGGGGATGGAACCCTTGACCTTCTGGTTACGAGGTGACGACTCTACCAACAGCCGCCCACGAGGAGCTATATCCGCCCACAAGGATAAGAATACAAAGACAGCAGCCGATGATGGAGACAGAAAGCAAATGAAAGAGACAGCTGCCAATGATGAGAGAAAGAGCAGCAGATGATTAATGGTGGCCTGTTCTGAAACTTCCCCTAATGTCTAAAATAACACATGATTACAACAATTTGGTGAAGTCATCTGAAGTGGACATTGTTCCTTAATACATTAAAATTACTTGGAATTTGGTCAAATCAAATTAAAATAATGCTTTAATAAATGTAAAATGAGGTAAGTACCGAGACAATTCTGTAATCTTCCTTGTAGCTGCAAAACCAGTAATTCATGACCAAGTACAAATCATTTAATCCACTGTAGACTGCTGTGAGAGATTGTGAGTAAGTTTCACATCGCTGGAATCAAACAGAAAACAAGAGGAGAAAATGTAAAGACAAACATATTCATTTGTGTTTGTGTGATGTTAAGTTTGTCTTGCTGTAACATCAAGGCTGTGTTCAGTTGCATTACTAACTTTACAGTTCAACTAATAATCATGCACATCTTTCCTCAGCTGAGAATCTCTATCATCCACAGAGAACAAGCAGTAAAAGGGTGGCTTTTGAAGCTAAATCTTTCATAGATTAAATATTTCCCACTGCCACTCTAGAAGTTCACACATACTAAGAAATCTGTTTCAGGCAATTGGTTTGATCAAGTGTACCCAGCTGCTGGGTCAAATGACCCCTCAAATAAATTACAAGCTAAGCATGTTGAGTTAATGTTTACGAGCCTAAAGCCCAGCCCAGCTTGTCAAAAAAAAAAAGAACACACAGGGCCACGTCCCATCAGACCTCGCCCCTCTGCACATTCACAAACCTCAGATTACAACACATACGTATATAACTTGCTTTAAGGAGACCATGTACTCTGGGGTTTGTGGTTTTGGAATCATGCCTCAACATCACAAACTCCCCAAATCAAGCCACACCCCGTCCCGTCTTTTCATCATATAAATCAGACCACGCAAAAGACCACAGTCCACAGCCCTTCAGTTAACAAGCAACTATCCTGAATGAAAAAAAGCATATACCCTCTTTAGACCTCTCCCTGAACTTTAAAGCACAGGCCGCACCTCATTTTAATATTAAAAACAGACCACACCCCTTCAATAAATGATATACCACACCCCTAATTCCACCCCCTCGCTGTTAAAAGACAAAAAGACAACAAATCAAAGGCTATACCCCGTGTTAACTCAGACAGCAAACCACCAGTTTTAAGACATCAGAATCCAAACAGAAGTTTTAAAACAAGACTAGGAGACGGACGTCTGTTAAATTGCAATACCCCCAGCCCTTTTACACAGCAGGCATTTTACCTATATATTAATTATCCATCTTCCAATGACAAACAACTGACCATGTCTCTTTTATTTTGTATTTTTTACAAACTGTAGGCGGCCCTGTTTCTCATATATCATCAAGACACCAAGCAATGCCTCTTTCATACAATCCCATATCAACTTCCTAGACCCAAACATGAGTAGGAAAACATTTGGAGATCAACCCTTGTGTCCTGTACAAGAGAAGCAAAACAAGATCCCCACACCAATCAGCTCCCATTTGAAGGATTTATTAACAAGTGATGTTTGGAGCAAACATGCTCTGTCTGAGGAAGAGCATGCTCCAAACATCACTTGTTAATAAATCCTTCAAACAGGAGCTGATTAATGGACTGAGCTGGTTTTGCTGCTCTTTAACTTTTTGTGTTATTTGGCTCAAGTACCCACTGAGGGATGTGCATGTCTTTTTTTATCCTTTATTTTTTTTCCCTGTACAAAGCTGCCAGTAGAAAATAAAGAAGAATGCACGGTTGTTCATTTAGATATGCAGCAGCCGGGGTCCCTGGGTCTGCCCCTCAACACACACATTTTGATTATAAAAGCTTTACAAAATGATTTGAAAAAATATTTATGAAGGAAAACATTCAAGAAACCAGAAAAGAATCCAAAAACTTTCAATGTCCTTCTACAAAGGTTGTGGACGGTTTTACTGAACTGCAAACAAATCTTCTCTGGTGTTTTGTATTCATATTTTAAAGCACGAGAATGCATGCTTGGTGATTTCCTGCCTGATCCTGCTAAGCTGTTGCTGTATACAATGTAAGTCCATTCTCCTGCCATCTGTGTCAACTTCTATATGTAATGAATATGATTACACAGCAGGGGGAAGCAACATCCTTCTCACTAAATGCAACAGGTTGTTTGGGCAAACCTTTAGCATTTTCATGTCAAAACTAATAAACTGGGATGTAATGATACGATCTAAGCTGTCTGAGCAGTTAATCTAACTTTCAACAATACTCAGGTCTGGTAAATTAAGCACATGTCCTATTCAAAGTGTGATAATTGTAAGTACAATTTTCTTGTAGGCCCAATCCCAATATCCACCCTACATCCTAAACACTGAACCCTCACAGACTTTGATTGACAGGTGTGCAGTGTGTTAGTCCTTGAAGGCTTAACATGGTATAAAAAAATGTAAGAATGGGACATACTATCATGACATCACATGTTGCCTGGAAACAAGATACACCATTATATAATAAAAAATAAAGATCCCACCTCTTGTATGTATTTGTATTTATTTCATCACGGTGATTTTCTGTTTTAGCCCTCTATCAAAGGGCATAAATATTAATATGTTGTGAATATTTTGCTGAAAATACAAACAACTCTTCAAATACTATAAATAAACACAAAAGTAAAATACTAGGATACATGTTGTCAGTTCAACTTGTTTACGTTTTCATGACACAGCTATGCTTGTTTGCAAAGTCGACATTACGTTTTTTTTTTCTCTTTTACATCTTCAGTAAATGAGAATTTTTCTAATTTGGGGGTTAACTATCACGCTAGAGTCGATCATGTCCCACAAGCCGCCATGAACACAAGTCTGAAGAAATGTAGAATCTTGAAATGTGAATAATTTGCAGTTGAAAAGTCCACATCAGAGCTGTAACAAACTTGAGGATTTCACAGAGGGACAGCACTTAACACTAACTGGGAAAGACTCAGTGAGTCTTTAAGTGTGGTGACTGAGACGCAGTCACAGTCACTGCATCGCTCAGCCAATCTTTTATTCAAGAAGACACATTTGCTTTATAAATAATTTATGTGATTTTCTTTCCTTTATGCAGTACATTAACTAGTCTGTTCAGGAATTTATCAGGCCAGAAAACATGACCAAAATACAATGCAATATCATAGATAGACAATCTACAGTTTACAAGCATTACAAATTGTTACTATGATAACAGTAGTGAAGAGGAAGATACTTTCCTTCCTGGGAATTCTTCTGCAATATGCAGAACAACAATTGTTTATAAAAAGCCCAGAAACATGATGTGTGAGAACAATGATAAGAGAGGTGGAAGATTACTGACAAGGAGCAGATTTAGTCCAGTCCAGCACCACTACAAACTACAGGCATCATGACTGAAGATTTGAATTAACAACACTCAGAACCAGACATATACAGTATATATATGAAACGCTTATTGCTATAACTTGGTTATTTTAAAGTCTATACCTTTGAAGGGTATGTACAAAACAAATATGAAAAAGAGTTCAACACTGAGAAAACAAAGACAAAGACAGACAGTAAAGTTAAGCCGATACTGAATACTGATAAAAATGTAAAAGACCAATTCAGTAGATTTGGCCTTTGTGGAGCCTTCAGATTGTTTCTGTTGAAATGTACCAGAGAGGTGTTAATTTGACTGTTGGGTAGTTTTGAGGCAGTGGAGGTGTTTCAGACTGTGTCACATCTATTTCAGGGAGTAGAAAAGGTCACTACCTTGGTTAATGAGCTGTCGCTGTCAACCAATTTATTTTCTGCCAATTCAAAGAGCACTGGAACAATTAATGGATTTAATGTGTTTCTGCCCATTAAGTATCAGGTATATTATATAATAAATAAATATTCTACATTGCATGCTGATTCATTGAGAGGATTCACAAGCAATCTGGAAACTGAGAAAACCCTGAAATGAACTTGTTTCACTTGTATACAGAATGTATCAGGGAACAACACTGTTAACACACTGTTAACACAAGCCTAACTTGTTTCTTTAGATGAATAAACAAGTTAGGTTTTTTTGTATTAATTTTAACTTTAATTTTTACCCCCTTTTCCTCCTCATACTAAAACACTCATTGTGAAGTCTGAAGGTGGTATTTGGATTATCTGAAATGACAGGGGTTAGGTACAAAATATACTATTTCATGTTGATATATCGCCTATCTATATATTAAATTCAACTATTCAATTCATCATATAAGCTAAAACTAAACACTGGTAATGTCTGTTTCCTGCAATATTTCACATGAAAACTGATGTAAATATTAAAAAACACATCATATTCCTGTCTGTGTCTATTTTTCCATGCCACATTCCTTAGACCTCAGTACTAGGATCAGTGCCTCCATAATCCTTTACAGTTAGGACCCGCCCCCTAAACCAGGTGATTGACAGTCGGTTCACCCAACGAGGCGTCAGCCGACTTGTCTATCCTCCCTCCCCCTCCTCCCTCTCTGCCTGTCCGACTTTGTTGCTCTCTTACCCCGCTAGCTTGTCTCCAGTCTCTCCGGGGAGCCGAAGAATAACTCGAGAAAGTACCAACCATGGAAGGCGACAACATAATAATGGCTGTTTGACTCGGGGACATATTTCAAGGTAAGTTTTGGTTGTTGAAACTTTTTTTGAACCGGGTCGGAGTGAATTAGCGGCTAGGAGGCTGTTTGCGTGTAGGGGGGCGAAAAGTTGATCCGCCTCACTACGCGGGACAGGAGGGACCGGGAGGGGGGGAATCTACTCCAATGTTGTTCACAGTGGGGATGTGTCACGCTGCTAGCTTGTGTGTTGGTCTCTCTTTAGCCTAAGTAGAAGCCTGAACACATTGACATTGGTTTTGAATATATTGCCTGAATAAATTAATTCGCCTTAATAATACTATGTCTAAGAATGTCACTTAAATGAATGACGTTAAATCACGTAGGCCAATTTGTTTTTTTTATGTCTATGTAAGTTATGATGAGGCTAAATAAACACGTTTTAGTACAAAGCCGGCTTTGTCAGAAAGAAGAAGAAATCAGACTTTATTGAAACATATAGGCTATTAGAATATATGGTCAAATATAATAAATTGAAAAATAAAAATAAAACATCCCATTTTTTTCAGACTTTTGCAGAGTGATATAGGCTACTGTTGTGAGTGAGGATTGTGTGTTTGTGTATGCAACACTGTTTATTTGTCCTTGTAGGCTAGAGGAAATGTAGGCTTACAACAGAGAGCCGCAATCATCAAAAGTAACTCAATTGTTGCATTAGCCTTTAATTACTTGTTTTGCTTTCAGTCCTCAAACTCAATCACTGAAACACACTTCACTGTGTAAAGATAAAGCACTAAAATCACGTGTCATTCAATACAATTTTTTATGTGATAAACAACACAAGTGTCATCCTTCTCTATGCTTTTGTATATGTATAAGCATAATTGTAGTTCCTCCTGTATTAGTTAAGGTTGGTGCGTAATAAGTCCTATTATAAACAAATACTGTGCAGACAGACAGACAGACAGAAAGAGGCTGAGACAGTGGGACTGGATCTCCCTACAGATGTGCATTCCTCCAGCCAGTGGAGTGATGAAGCCTTTAAATAGAGCTCAACAGGAATGCAAACACACCAACCAGAAAGAAGAAGCCTGGGGGCTTCACAGGAGGAGGAGAGGGAAGATAGGTGGTAAAAGACAAGACTGCAAGCTCTCTTGCTCAAAATGTGTTTTACGTGTTGCTCAGTATTGTCTCCCACGATTTAAACAAATCATCAGTCAAACTTCATGGCACTTTAGGTATATTCACCACTCTTTTAGCCTGTTACACCTCCATGAATTACTTGTTTATAAGCAGAGCTTAATGATGGCTCTATAGTGTGTGTTTTATGAATAAGGTTAAATTTATTTTTGCACATCATTTAATACAAAAGTAAAAAACTATTTGTAAAGGAGAATTGTGGCTCTTACACTCTTTAAGCATTTGCACATTGAGTCTGTTTTTTTCCGGATGCGTCGAGAAAAGCGCAAAGGAGAGTTTCACCTGTTTTTGAAGGAGCTGCAGAATTATCCTGGTCGCCTCCAGGTGTATTTCAGAATGTCAGTAGTCCAGTTTGATCCCCTGCTAGCTATACTGGAACCACACATTTAAAAGAAGACCACCAGTTTGCAAACTTGATTGACCCAACATGAGCTTGGTCAATCATGAATGGAATCCATGTGCTGGAATTTCAGACAAAAAAAGAAAACAGACTAAAGTGTGCAAAGGCCTTTCCTCTTTGCTGCCTTGTGACATGCAGCAGAAAATATAAATTCAGGCTGTTTATGGTTGATCTGTTGTATTATGCTCAGAAGTTACTTAAGATGTTATTACTTTGTTCAGTAGTAGTAGCTTGGTGGTCAAATATGGCTGTTTTGAATGGGATTGGCCCAATCACAATTTAGTGTGTTGGTCATTTTATGACTCTAAGAGTAGTTTTCGTTTCCTCTCATTTGACAATACGGGTGTTACATTTTGTACATGAGTTTCCAAATCACAGTCAGCAGTTTTATCAGTGGTTGTTTTCTTTTTGCTAAATAGTCTTGTCAAGCTATTTACATGGGCTTATGAAAATGGTGTAAAACAGCTGACTAGCAAACTGTTAGCTAGATGTTTTCCAATGGGCTGACAGTAAACATGCAAGAGGACACTTTTTCTCATTGTCCAAAGGATTCTCCTACAACCAGAATAGTATGGACATATCTGACATGTCTCATCTCGTATCGATTATTGTAACGCTCTTTTCACCTCACTTAGCACGTCCGCCCTAAACCGTCTCCAGTCAATCCAGAATGCTGCTGCTTGATTACTCACCAGGTCAAACAAACGGTCTCACATCACTCCCATACTGAAAACACTACACTGGCTCCCTGTGGCATATAGGATTAAGTTTAAAATTCTCATTCTCACCTTCAGAGCCATTCACGGTCAGGCCCCAGATTATCTATCAAAACTCATTCACCCGTATTCACCCACCCGTTCACTAAGGTCAAACTCCCTACACCTGCTGTCTGTCCCGCAGACACATTTTAAGACTCATGGGGATCGTGTGTTTCAGTCCATAGCACCAATCCTCTGGAATTTTCTACCCGCCTCGCTACGTCTTTCTGACTCTGTTGAGTCTTTTAAAAAACAATTAAAAACGTTAATATTCAGACAGGCCTATGGGTAATCAGGTCCACCCAGTGTACCTACTCATCTATGTTTTATTGTGCCAATTGTTCCTGGTTATAGCAGGATTTTATAATGTCGTCCATGACGTATTCATTTTTTTTTTCTTCTTTTATTGTATGTATGCTGTTGTTGTTTTTTGTTGATGTAAAGCACTTTGTGACCTTTGTCTGTGAAAAGCGCTATATAAATAAACTTTTTTATTATTATTATTATTATATTATTATGTGTCTATCAGTGTACAGTGTTTACATGATCTGCTTTATTGCTGTAAATGTCTGAACTGAGTGAAGGCCGCTCCCTGCAGTATCTTTGTAGGTTACAGCAGTAAAAGGATTTCCATTTACTGGCTGGATGTCTTGGTTAGGAAAAATGGTTCTCCTGCTTGCCAGACTCCGTTTACATTAAAGAACAACTGTTGTGAGACTGTACAGTAAGATCAGCTCTTCCTTACTCTTGACCACTTAACCACTTTGAAACCTTATGCACACAGTGTAAGGAAAAGGAGAGACACCAGGCACCTTGCTGTTGAACCTCAGGAAGTTTTTCAACCAATGGAATCCCAAGCCTTCTGTTTTCATAAAAAGGAGTGCTTTTTTTTCTCTAAAAACAATTGTACCCCACCCCCTAAAAATAAAAACCTGTTAAAAAGTTATTAAGAAATGCACTCAGTGAACAGATGTGCTCTTTGGACTCAGAGGCAAAGGGGAGTAAAAGAGAAGGGAAATCAAAGTGCTCAAATTTCCCAGAATGTTGCAATTCCATATTCAAACATGGCTGATATCTCCATGTTTGGTACCTTTGGAGCCTTCCAGGTTGCAAGATAAAAAAATAAAAAAAAACACACAAAGTTTAACACGGTTTTGGGTAGTACACTTACCTGCAATTTATTGTTTTCATCAGAGTTATTAGAGCAACACTTAAGGTGACTTCTCAGTGATGTTATGGAACACAAAGAGAATTGTCTTTGCTGAAAAATGATGGGACTACCTTCTAGAGTAATTTGCTAGTAAATTATGAATCAAATACATGCACATAACCGATCATAGGCAAGGATATAACCCTGAATTCCCTTTGTGTAGTTTGATAATTACACATATACAATGATTAAGATCATTACAGCTCATTTCAGTTTAACTCACCTTCCAACACCTCTTTATGGTTTAAGAAAGGTATACTGTTATTCAACTGGTCTTCTGCTTAGTCTGATTCCCTGCAGACAGCTCCCACTGGCAGTCCAATCCCTGCACTAACACACACATACACATTACAGTGTGCTCCACTTAGACCTTGACATAGACTCATGCATGCACATATACATAGGCAAACTCAGACATCCAATATGCTTGTGCATGCACACTTTCAAAATCACCAGCACACAGAGCTTAACTCAGTCCAAGCCTTCATACTCTCTTCTCCACACTCATATTTCACTAGTCACACACAGAGGGCCCACGGCAATCAACTTTAAATTAGAGAGAAAGCTGCTCCAAGAGCTTGAGCACTGCTTGCCAGGTCTGAGGCTATACTACTTATAGTGTGTGTGTGTGTGTGTGTGTGTGTGTGTGTGTGTGTGTGTGTGTGTGTGTGTGTGTGTGTGTGTGTGTGTGTGAGAGAGAGAGTGAGTGCATGCGTGTGGAAAAGAGAGACAGAAAGAGTCAGCTCTTGATATTAAACCAACTTTGAGGGGCCTAGATTGGGGTATTTTTTCTCCTTTCTTCTGCTGTTGGTGCACTTTATTTTGCCACTCATACTTACTAGCAGCTCTGTGCAATTGTTCAGGGTATTTCAGGCATTCCTCTGCCTAAAGGAGTTGTAAGCTACTCAATCCAAACATTGCTTGTTCATTTCTTGTTCCACTATGATTATCTACATTTGCTATAGTTCTCACAGATCCAAGCCACAAGGTCAAGCCACTTAAGTAGGGCTTGATCTTGTGGCTTGGATCTGTGTCTTCTCTTGAGCTCAAACGACCAACAAGGACAGTCAGAGAGATATTGTAAGTGTTATGTCTGTAAGATACTTTTTTTAACATCAGGAGTGTTCCTTAAGCAGCTATAGCTGTGCCTGTTATTTAAAACACTTCCCGTATAATGGGGAAAAGATGGTTGAGTACATAACTGCAGCTCTGCAAAGAAACCCTACTCTCACTCTTTGATATATGGTAACTGATGCCAAGCATCTGAAGTTTGCTGCATCTGTTTTCAATGAAAAAAACTTCTTTTTGCCAATAGACTCCATGTCTGAAAAAAAAAACCTCAACATCATCATGTATGATAATCATTTGTTATTTAGAAGGTAATAATTAGGACTGGGCAGTAAACTTGTCTTGTTAGAAGAATGCCATAAGATTTATGCAAAAAAAGAAAATCTTTCTTTTTATCTAGAATCAAAAAACTAACTTTTAAGAGAAATAGCAACAGCAGCTAGTTTTTCTCTTGAACATAGTAAATGCCGTACTTCCTTTACTGCAAAGCATAATATGCATCCCAAGCCTTCTGTTTTCATAAAAAGGAGTGTTTATTTTTCTTTAAAACCAATTGTACCCCCACCCCCCTAAAAAGAAAAACCTGTTAAAAAGTTATTAAGAAGAATATGGTTATAAGACTAGTCTTATAACCATATTCTTCCAACAATTTTCCTGCCTCTGATGGCTAAATGCAGTTCACTTTCACTTTTCACTCATCAATTGATGCTTTGATGTATTTTAATGCCAAAAATGTAAAACAGTGCAATGTCTGTTTTTTTAAAGGTTAACCAGTAGCCAGTTGAAGCTTTTTGGCAGTTAGGCCCAAAAGCACAAATGATGAGCTCACAGCCACAAAAGAGGCATCATTTCATATTTTCATTCGGCCAAAAAGATATAGAGACAGCAGGCTGTTTTAATTCCCAGGTTGTCAAATACAGACATTGTAGTCATCATGCTTAGCTAGCATTTATACAACTCTTAAATGCCTGTTCAAGATGATTCAATATGAGAATGTTTGAAGTTTTATTTTTGAAGTAAATTAAAGTGTCAACAAAAAGACAACAAGTTATGTCCCATTTGTATTCAAAACAAGCATGATAGAGCTCCATGTAAATCATCTCACAGACAGAAAATAGTTCAAATTGAATGGTAATGATTTGTAAGAGTGATCAATGGATTGACCAACTCCTTTCTCCTTTTACCTCTCTCTTAATACAGCAGTCTTCTTAAACATTGTCTTTGGTGCTGCAGTCTAAGCGAGAAAAGGAGGGCACAGTTTTGTTATTGAAGACTCTCTCTTTGTTATTGAAGCTGTATTATTAGAATAATGTTTAAAGTAATGTATCCTTTTCCAAATAGGATGTGCTCAAATTGTTTATTTTATTTTTAGTTGCATAGCATCTACAATTCTACAATTCACTTGGCAGACGCTTTTATCCAAAGCGACGTACATCAGAGAGTAAGTACAACACTAATCCATTCATACACCACCACAGAAGCAGCGAGAGCAATGCAGGGTTAAGTGTCTTGCCCAAGGACACATCGGACATGTTGCTCAGCTGGGGATCCAACCCTCAATCTTCTGGTTGAGAGGCGATGACTCTACCAACTGAGCCACAGCCGCATCTAGTATAGCTATCTCATGTTTTCTTATTTAACTGAGATACAGTACATCAGCGTTAGTATCTCAGTATTGGACAGAAGAACATTAAAGAGCAGTCCTCTGACAGTAAATGCTCTTAACATAATTTTTTTTTAAGTACCGTATTTTCCGCACTATAAGGCGCACTTAAAAGCCTTTAATTTTCTCAAAAAACGACAGTGCGCCTTATAATCCGGAGCGCCTTATATATGGATCAATTGGTTAATTGGTTGATCCATACTGGTTGTACACGGCGCTCAGCGACACTGACTCGGATAATGACGAGAGGGAGCCGGGCATGTTGGATGCCGTACTCGCCCAACTGTTCAATTCGGACACTGAAGAAGAAGAATTCGAGGGATTCGTGGACAGGGAATGAACTGAAAAAGTGAGCTTTACGTGTTATACGTAACTGAACAATGTTGAGTTATGCACTAACGCAGGGGTGCCCAACCTTTTTTGAACCAAGATCTACTTTTAAAGTTATCAGTCTGCCGAGATCTACCAGTCCACATAGTGAGCCATAGCCTTTACCGACAGCCTACAAACGCATTTAATACTCACACAACAAACAGAAAATAATAAATGAGAGTTCTGTAAAAAATAATGCAGACTACAGACTACAGCAGGCTGCTGTGAGATGATTTTGCTTTTGTTAAATTAGCTGCAGACACGGTGAGAGTGAACGGAGTAAAGTCCAACCGACTGTTTGACCGGGTCACGCGTGTTCCCACCTCGGTCCGTACGGATCACGGATCAACTGTGTGCTGTGGCACTAAAAGTAAAAAGGTTCGCGTGGTGGCTGGCGCTCCAGTGCAAGTGCGTGTGCGTGTGCGTGTGTGTGCGTGTGCGTTTGCGCTGTTTGTTGGTGTGTCTCGTCCCCCGCGATGCTCACAGTCATGACAGCAGAGAGGAGCAGAGAAAAGTAGCTTCAGCTTCATCAAATGCGCTTAATACTCGTAGCATAGTTTCTATATATTACTTTTTGGTAAAACATTTACCCCCCCCCGGTTTTACCTGCACGTCCTTGCGCATGCCTGCACTCTCTCTCTTGCGCGCTCTCTCTCTCTCTCGCTCCCCCGCTCGCTCCCTCGCTCGCTCTCTCATGCATGCAGCAATTTCATGAATAAATGAAAAATTAAATACACACAGGTCGGAAGTATACTTGGGCTCCCAACACAGGTATCGTGTGTGGGAAACAGTGCAATGAGATGAAATTGAAATCACTTTTCTATTTTACAATTGTATTTTATATTGACAAAACATCTCGCGATGGACTGAGAATCAGTCAGCGATCTACCTGTCGATCGCGATCGACTGTTTGGGCACCCCTGCACTAACGTTTGAATTAGCGGTATCAGACTGTGTTTCTTTTACGTGTTTACAACTGAACAAGGCTGGGAGATATTGTGAATATGCACATTAACGTTTGAACAACGTTGAGTTATTGTGAATGCACTACGTATAAAACTACGTTTTGAGAGTTAAGAGAAACGTCAAAGAAATAATTTATTATTTGGGGAAATCTTATCTAATCTAATCTTATCGTCTTATGTACTTTTGTTTTTGTAGTTTTATATGTTACATTTTATACGTATTTATATTTATATATTCACAATATCTCCCAGCCTTGTTCAGTTGTAAACACGTTCTATTCTATGCGCCTTATAATCCGGTGCGCCCTATATATAACAGTTCTAAAATAGGCCATTCATTGAAGGTGCGCCTTATAATCCGGTGCGCCTTATAGTGCAGAAAATACGGTAGGTTAGATTTCTATTAAGGAAATAAAGACACTCTCCATGGCATAATGCTGAGCGCTCCGTTTTATACTTATCACTTATTGGAGTAAATAGCTGCAGGCTAAAAATAACTGTACGCATGCTGAGAATTCCAGTTAAGATAAATGTTAAAGAAAGAGCTTCTTTCCCATGCAGATGTGTGTTTTGATCCTCCAGACCTCAACTGGCTTCCATTCCTAGGAACAGCATTTTTATCATTTAATTACAGGAAGATAAACATTCAGTTCAATGACTTCTTTTACCATTGTGACATGAAATAGAAGAAATGTTGTACGGTTAATCAAAGACCAACCAATATGCACTAGTGAACATTTCTAGAGAATTTCAAGCTGACTGCCCCTAAGTGTGTGTGTGTGTGTGTGTGTGTGTGTGTGTGTGTGTGTGTGTGTGTGTGTGTGTGTGTGTGTGTGTGTGTGTGACATGATGTAAAAAGAAGATGAAGAAACAGAGTCTGTTATACGTCATTATAATGAGAAGATCTGCCTTTATCACAATATGTGCAACAGGAGTTTTGTGCTTGTGTGAATGCAGATATCTGAGATTATTATACATTTTGTCTTTATTCTAAAGTTCTAATACCTTGTATGTAAAACAACTATATTTGTAAGTGTATACATCCACATTTAAAATGATTGACCATAAGTGTATGATGTTTGTTTTGCAATTCTTATTGCTGCAAACTTGCAAGTGAAAGCACCTTTTTATAGGTTAGCCTCATATTCTGTACCCACTCTGTCCAGCCAAGTGTTGACAGTGAACATACAGCTAGCCAGGGAGATTATTAGAGCTTGGCAGAATATTAGCCTGTCCTGGAAAAACACTCTATTGATTGCTTTGGTTTTAAAATTATACCTCCAAATCATGAGAGTCTACTTGCCAAACCAGCATGAAGAATACTGTGGATTGATTTACAAGCTGCTGTGGCAAAAACGCAGCAACATTTTGGCAGCTTGCTGTTGACTCCCACCCTGCAGGTGTTTCTATTTACCGTCACTGCCATCCTGAAAATGTTCTGTTTGTGAACCTGATGTCTCATATGAAATGAAGAGTGAGCTGAGCAAAGAGATCCACCATCTTGTTATTTAAGAAGGCTCACTAATGCAGGCTTACTTTGCCCTCTCAGCAGGTTCAGTTTCAAAAGTAGTGATGAGATCAGAGAGCAGAAGGGAAAGAGGAGGAGTGGAGCTCTCATTTTCACTTTGTTCAGAGTAAACATTTGTGTGATGAAGGGGTCTCACGATTTCTTTTCTGAACTTAACTTTGAATCAAGTGTCCAAATTTTCGATTAAAACACATTCTCTGCATTTTTATAGTTACAACTCACTTGGGTGTCCGGATTACATGAAGTGAATATCTGTTGTTATTTGTACCATGACAAGTTCTTCCACAAAGACACTTTGTTTTGGAAACAGTAATCAGTAATCCCTAAAGTGTGGTTTGTGAGCTGCTTTTGCCAGGTTTGGACTGACTGAATAACATCTGTCTGGGCTCTAAAGACATTGGCTGTGCTGGCCTTGAGCCAGAGAGAATAGTGCATTGTAAACCTTAGAAACTGTGGTTAACTTTGTCATGGAGGCTTTAAGAGATCATGTTAGAGAATGGAGTTATAAAGGCAAAATGAAGTCTCAACAACATCGGAAAGGAAATGATTCACCCCCTTGTATGAGTGAAGGTGCCTTCTTGTTTTTATCATCTGTAGCAAGCAGAACAAACAACATATTTAAAAGCTCCTGTGTTGGGATTTAAGGGCATACCAAAAAGGGAGAGGACACATAACTAAGTTTCAAAAGCATCCAACCAGAAAGTCACGTAGATCATCAGGTGGAAACAGGCCATAAGGTCTGATTCATCACCAGGAAGAACAGGACAATTGTAGGAACCTGAAGCTGGCTGATAGGGGAAAGTTTCTCTGCAAAAAATTCTAGAGAATTTCAGGAGGACTGCCCCTGAAAATATCCTGATCTGTTTGATGCCCCTCACAGCAGGAGACTATTCAGTCTGATGGACAATTTCAACAAAGCGCAATGCAGCAGTTTAATTATGTGCTATTTATTCTCTGTGCTCCAATCGCAGAGAATAAATATCTCCACCACCTCCCAATCAATCGTGGTGAATTCTGCAGACTATATCCTGCTGGGTTCTCACATCACTCTGCGGTCATAATACAAGGAGACCACAGGAGAAACTTAGGATCAAGTGAAAGTGAAATGTGTGATTGCGTTCACACATGCAGTTTTTCAGGAGTTTTGTAGAAGTGTGAACGCACTAAAAGTGTGTAGTACCTCCATGTTTAGCAGGTCTGAGTGACATCATAACTCATTTAGTTTAAAATTATCATGGTCCAGTGAATGAAACTAAGGCTACATGTGGAAATAATAACCTAATATACGACTAAACTGAAAGTCAACTCCAGGTGAGTAGAGAACATCTTGTATCCAAAATTAAAAATGATGAAATGATCATTGTTTTCATATTCATTGGAAGAAAGAGAAATGTAATGTTAAGGTTCAACTGGTGTATTAAAATTTAATTGTTTAACATGGTTGACATAGTTATGCAATTACAGTAAGTCAAATTCCAGTCATGACAGCTACAGTATAATATACCGATGAATTTCTTTGCATTCATTTTTTTCTCATTGTCATTGTGGGAGGCAGAGAGTCATTTATATACTCAAACACATCATACAACCACCCAAAAATAAACTAAAAACATCTAATGTCGGGTTAACATGTCATGTTTAATTTCAAGATCATGGAACTTATTTTTCATCCTGCACAGGGCTTTATGCAATAGATTTTTAAAAAGCCTTGATACATCCAATCACCCAATGGGTGAGACACTAAAAGAAAAATGTTTAAGGATAGATGAGTTTAGATGATGAACAGAAAACAAAAAAAAACCCACTCCTATTAGGGGTGCAGAAATGCAAAATTTTCACTAATCGATTCCTCTTCCCATTGTTAAAGCGAGTACTCGAGTAATCGTTTTGTAGTTCTTTTTTTTTCTGTGATTCTTTTCCTCCACGGGAGGCCCCGCCCCAAACTATGACGCGATGCCGACTGCATCTATTGATTAATTTGAATCTTTGGGATTTTTAAACATTTAAATCAGGACATTTCTTACTTCAACAGACAGCAAGCCTCAAATAAAAATTCACACAGATGTGTTATGACTGTTTTGAAGCTGTTTTGACAGCAACAATCTGTTAACAAAGACTACAGTCTGCAGTGCAGAGCACACTTTACTCTGGTTAATGAAGTTACAATAGAACAGGTGAACTGTTTCATCTTTCTCTGTGTGTAATGACACACTCGCTCAATCTCGCTCGTCCGTCCGCTGTGAGCTATTTCTCCCTATAAGGTTGTTCCTTTTTGTGGTTATTAAAAGATTTTAAAATAATCATCTAAAATTCTAAAATATAGGAAAACATCTAGTTATGCTGCTCTGTCCTGGATGATCAAATGTCATTGGTTTGGCGGAGTAAAGCGGTAATCGCAAAGTGAAAGTCCTTCTTTTTCTGTGGACTAAAAAGATAATTTGAACTGAACTTTCATAGATCATATTGCATGTTTTGTTTGTTTGGGACTTTTTGTTCATTGTGAATTCATAAAGGGGTTAATTAAAGGGATATTTTTGTTAGGGTAGCAGCGTACGGATCAACAATGAACGCGTTTCAGCACAGAGCCTTTATCAGCGCTTTGTTTCATGTCATCTATTTTCTTTTTGCTCTCGTGCCCCTGAAGTTTTATTTCTGTTTGAGTGTGCTCCTTTTTTCTGTTTTGAATTAGGCCTATCCTAGAACCCACAATGCAACAAGAAACATTTACAAAAATGTGGACTATAAAACGATTATCGATTACATTTGTTTTTTAACCGATTATTATTTAATGACCCCCTAACTCCTGAGTTCTTTTTGTTGCCCTGAACAAGAGTTTCTGTATAGCTCTAAATGAAACGGTGGGTGATCTAGGTGTTTGAGGCCATCCTTTGTCAACACTAATCATCACTTTGGATAAATGCATCGTCTAAATAGCTCAAAGTAAGAGCTGAACAGATTGTGATGTCCTGTAGATGTGGTGTTTAAGCGGTCCATGTTGTGTTCATGTGTTCCTGCAAGATGACTATTTTTACTGGACTGGTGGTTTATTGATGAGCTTGTCTGTCTGAATTATGTTGCAGCAAGTTATGAGTTAGCAAACTATCTCCTGGGAAGCAGGTGTGTGTGTGTGTGTGTGTGTGTGTGTGTGTGTGTGTGTGTGTGTGTGTGTGTGTGTGTGTGTGTGTGTGTGTGTGTGTGTGTGTGTGTGTGTGTGTGTGTGTGTGTGTGTGTGTGTGTGTGTGTGTGTGTGTGTGTGTGTGTGTGTGTGTGTGGAACTATGATGACATAATTCTTTCAGAATGTCTAAGATAAGGTGCAAGATTGCTTCAACCTTCAACACAGTTTTCTTTTATTTACCCTGTCTTCTCCTTTCAGTTTTGTTTCTTAGCCTGACTGTTATTCCATTACAGCGCTGTATCGAAATCTGTATGCACTCATATTGATTCTGCAACGGTTTAATATTGATGTCCCAGTCTGTGAATGCTGAGTGCATTATGGCACTCTAACGTATAGAGAAGCAGAGGGAATCAGCAGCAGAACACTTGAAGGAATCTTGGTGTTCATGTGTTACTTTTAATGACAGCTGTCCTTTTCTATCGGAAAGGTATCCTTAAATGACTTATTTCCCTGATTTCTGACTCTATCCACTATCTTATCCCTACAGTAAAGGCACAAAAAGCCCAAAAAAAACCAAACAAAAAAAACTTGACCTTCAAAGGGGGCGGGGCAGTACAGAGTGGGGAACACTTCGTCCTCGCAGTACGGCCCCATAACACTTATATTCAAGGCGAGAAGTCACAGGGACGTGAATACACTTTGAACGGGCGGTCTAAGGGCTCTACCTGTTCCTCTTAGTTTTCTACCTTTATCTCCTGATTATATATGAGGTCTCTGTTTTACTGTGTGTGCTCCTCCTCCTGCCTCTGCTGTGTTTGTTGTCTTCATGGAGTGTTAGCAGCCTTAAAGGAGGTTAAATGGGTGTTATCGAGCATGGTGATCATATCTGATTTGGCAGGCAGGTGACAGAAACAAATGAGAAATGTAGCCAAGTGTACACTAACAATGTTTTGAGCGCATGTTTACTGCTGCTCATATGTAGTGTCTGTATTCCATTTTTTTGCAGTCCCGTTTTCTTTCTTGTTATCAGCGCAAGCTGTTGTATGGGACTTTCAGTGTATGTACTAAAGATTATACCTCGTATTCTATACATCATTTATTTGCTCAATGTATCATTGAGTATCTCAAAGCTGCTGTATTCCAGTTTAACTATATCTTAAGTAGGGCTGCAACTAACGATTATTTTAATAATCGCTTAATCGCTTAATTATTTTTCCGATTAATCGATGAATCGGATAAAAAAAAAAAACATTTTGAATTTCCATACGTTTATTCAAAAACAGAACATTAGTTCATTGACAGTGCAAACAAAAGTGCAAAAACAACAGGTTACTGCTTGGACGTCTTCATGAGCTTTGTGAAATGGGTCCTTGAGGGAAGAGTGTAGCCAGGGTAGATATATTGAGGTGGGGATCATTGTAGTGTCTCATGCTATCTGTCAAGACGGATGCTTGCTGTGGTGTACATGATTGTTTTCTGCAATGACAAAGATAGTATTAGTTTGTAAAACAGCACAATTTACATCAAATCAATATGCCTTGTTGTTTTAGTTATGAATTATTGTTATGTAAAGGCAAGTAAGTCACCCAAAGAGCACTTGCAGAGACAACACACGTTTTTATAATTTATTACACTCATACAGTTATCCTACAAACTACTTATTTACACAAATTTAATAAAGTGTCTAAATGCACTTGCATACAGTGCAGTGTATTAACTCTCACCTTATTACAGAAAGTTAACACTGGAAGCTTAATCATGAAATTATTAAATCATTGTAGTAAGTACAATCATTTTTAATTGTTTATTTACAGCAAGCTGACAAAGTGCTTTTACATTTTTTTAAACTAAAATAAAATGTAAAACACACACCTACACAAATATATTCCAACGTCAACAGACAATAATATGGGAAAAAAGCAAAGAATATATCTGACAACGTATTGAATATAGGCCTAAAAGACAAAATAATATAAATTTTTATTTAGTCTAAGCTTGTTTGGTGTTGGCGAAGTAAAAAGTTTGCTCTACCGCCGTCATTAACCAGCTAACGCTAACGTTACCTAAATACACTTTTCATGCTTGTCAAGCTGGATAAAAGTAAACACAAGCACCAGCCGAGCAACCAGAGAGACTAACGTTACATTTTCTTACTTCAAAACGGAACAAACATGGGATTATGTAGTGATTTACCCTGCTGTCGAGCTCCCTTCCTAGTCAGCGATGACTCCGACATGTTTACTTTTCAGGTGCTGCATCATCACTGTGGTGCTCCCATGCCGCGCCATATCGCTATTGCAAAGCTTGCAACTTTTTAGCGATTTTATCGATTCGTTGTTGCAGCTCTAATCTTAAAATGTAAATATTACTGTTATTACTTTTATATAATCTAATTTTACTAGAATCACTCCCATGATTCCCCACCAGCCTTGACGCCATCTTTTATTGTTGTATTGATTGAGAGCCCCCTGGCCACAGAATTTACATACTGTGTTTAAAATAAAATAAAAATTGTGTTTAAGTAATAGTTATGTCATTGGAATAGATATTATCTTTCAATTTTCAACTTTGACCTACGGTGTAAAAAGCACTGAAGCAAGAATACTAGAAAAGTGCTACAAGTCCATTATCATTTACCACTTTCAGACCCTGTTCTGTCTGTACACAACATTTATCAATGGAACCCCCCAATCTTTGTTGGCTGATGAGACTGTAACTGTCCTCGAAACTATACAAAACTATACAGCTCTGTTGAGGTTTGGATGTGAAGACGGCTTATGTTACACCTGCATCTGTAGTTCACTATAATAATAATCACAACAAAAAAAACAACAAGGCTGACCCAAAAAGAGCTTGAATAACTTTGCCATCCGATCTTTCATTCACATCACAAAATAAACATCAGAATCTCATGCTGGGTGTACATTGTGTTGACATTGCAGCCTAAATAAACCCCTTGTATGCACTGTAAACATGTTACAATGTTACAATTCACTTAGCAGACGCTTTTATCCAAAGCGACATACATCAGAGAGTACCACACCTATCCATTCATACACCGCCACCGAAGCAGCAGGAGCAATGCGGGGTTAAGTGTCTTGCCCAAGGACACATCGGACATGTTGCTCAGCTGGGGATCCAACCCTCAATCTTCTGGTTGAGAGACAGCGACTCTACCAACTGAAACACAGCCGCCACAAATATGAAGGCCAAACGTCACATGAACAATTGTAAAGTTGTTAACACAATTCAAATTTCAGTAGAAGTGTGTGAAGTAGAAGTTTTCAGTAGTCGACGAGAACTGATGCAGTAAGTAAGAACGGCTTTTTCTAGTTTTGACGCATCTTAATTGTGAAAACATCCCTCCCTCAGATACTGCCTTTGATCTTTGACCAGCTTTTTAATCTGTCTCCTGGATCACTCAAGAGACACACACACACACACACACACACACACACACACACACACACACACACACACACACACACACACACACACACACAAACACCCATACATGGAGTGTTCTCAAAAAAACAACAACTTTGAAACGGTATGATGGTGGTGCGCTGTAAATCAGTCTCCTATCTGCTTTACTATCTCAAGCATTCTGGGTGGATAGTAGCCTGTTGGCGCTGCAGGTCTGTGCATTGTGCAGCAGAGCCAAACAGTCTGATGAGGCCTTTTTCTTTCTGTGTCACTCATTTACTCTGAAAGAAACTCTCTTATAATTTGTGTTGCTTCCTGCTTCCAGCAAACAATTCAGACCCTAATAAGGATGTTTTTCCTGCTGAGGGCTTTCTGTCGATTGAAATTGAACCTACTTAGCAAGCTTTATTGGTTGACATAAAATATGTTTGTTCTGCTGTCTGGTTTTGTCTGAACACTTAAAACTTATTTAGATTCTACAGTGATCAGTGTAGAGGAGCTCTGTGAGTTTGTTCATCAGGCCGATATACTGTTTGTCCCTTCCTTTTTGCCACACTGTCTCCTCTTACTGAATAGTTGTACTAGATCCAATAGTGTATGCCACAGCCCAACTTTGTGTGTGTGTTTGTGTGTTTTGCCTAGGTCTGGTTTACTGTATGAGGGCTGTACAGTATGATCTTATCACGATCTACATGTTGAGAGTTTGACGACACCACCAACACTGAACAGCCTGAAACATTTGACATCTAGGTTACCAAAGTGTACTCAGCCTGTCAGAGAGAAGGGTTATGTTATTGTTTTATTGTTTCACTTACAATACCACCACTTATATTTAACTAGATTTTTCACACATTTGAAAGACCAGAATACATTTCCCCAATTGTTTGTAGCTTTTTGGATTCAGATGGTTTAACTTGAGTTCAGTTGTTCCTCACGTTTTCTCCTTCCTTCTTGTGATAGCTTTTCTTGTTCACGTCCTCTTTTGTATCATTCTTTGTTTCTCGCTCTCTCTAAGCGTCAATACAACAGCTCAATCTGTTATGAATCAAATGCAAGCAAATACCAAATGATGAGTGTAGAATTAAGAAAGTGCAAGTCAGCTGGAAGAAATTATTCCCTGTGGTCAAATGATGCAAGTTCATAATAATGAGAACTTATTTTTGCATTAACACAGATAAAAAGGGAAAACCTACCCAAACTATAAACACAACAGCACAAAGTCTACTGAAGGGGGTAATCCACAGGATTGTTTCTTTTGCTTGTTATTTTGCTTTTGGTCATAAATATTTTATAATAAATATATAAATATTATATTGTGTTGCCCATTAGTTTAGATGTTATTTATTTTAATATTTTCCGTTGTTGGTGTGAAAGACAATTGTTAAGGATTATTTCGGACACACTTACCCATAAGGTATATGGCTGCAAATTGAAAACACTATAAAATGGAAAATGTCAAAAACAAGTCAGACATAAAATTTGGTTTATACTATTCTTCCCATTTTGTGACTTTTATTTAGGTTAGGGAATTTTTTTATCCCCTTTCAACTGAATATTTATATTATATATTATATTCAATATTGTAACATATAGGGCTGGGAAATTTATGTTTATGTTATGATATTTAAGTGTTTAACTCCAATAAATGCACATGGATCCAGATTTTGTAAAATCAACGAGTAATCATGTTTAATAAAAGTGTTCTCAATATCAATCAAAGTAATCGCGATACAGTGTTATCCTGAGTCACGATATGATATTATTGCAATTTTGCGATATGCTGAGAATCGCGATACAATACATTTCGATTTAACTTTTTTTAACTGCATATTATGTCCACAAAATTAAACTAAATCAAGAAAATGTTTTGTAAAATAAGAAAACATTCTCAGTATTTTCATCTCACTTCAGTCTTTTCATTTCTACACAATGTGAGTGAAGCCCACAGACTGACCCACACTGTGATCAAAGTCAAACCCTGTCAAAGGCTGCATGCACCTCACAATCTGAACTTTTGGTATATCAGTCTAATCTTACTTGAACATAATTTTTTTTTCTAAAATATTGACAACTGGTGGCCATGAGACGATATAATATCGCCACACAAAATATTGCGATACTGTACTGTATCGATTTTTGTCCTCCACCTCTACTAATCAAGCAGACCAGAATGAATGACATGAAGTGAGTAACTTCCTGTTGATGTTAAATGCTGTATATGGCTTCTTTAGACACTATGAATGTTAATTATTAGAGGGAGACAGTCATTTAACCCTAACCCTAACCCTAAGCCTAAAGATGCATCAAGATTGTCCCCTTTCTCTTTCTGTCTTTCTTTTCTTGTGTGTCTCGTTTCAAGCAGCATTTTTGAACAGACAGTCAGACAGTAGTAATCAAGACTGAGAGGCTTTCTCACTGTAACGCTCTCCGAAGACTGTCTTTGGTTTGGCATTCACTGTGAATGGAGGTTTAACTTACGGTTTTACTGTGCCCCTTTGAATCGTTTGAGAACCACTGAGGAGCATTAAACACAACACATTTTAGCCTGTAGCTTTCTACTGACTTTATTCAGTAATGAGTTTAAATAGTTTCTGTTGTTTTTCTTATCTTTTTCTCTCCTCTTTGTTATACCTACTGAAGTCTACCTCTCTATTTAGCATGTTTGGACAGTCAGTCAGTCAGTGGTAATGGGGAAAGCATGGAGTTCCCAGCAGAGTGACTCATTGCTCTGGGGTCGTGTGTGTGTGTGTGTGTGTGTGTGTGTGTGTGTGTGTGTGTGTGTGTGTGTGTGTGTGTGTGTGTGTGTGTGTGTGTGTGTGTGTGTGTGTGTGTGTGTGTGTGTGTGTGTGTGTGTGTGTGTGTGTGTGTCTGTGTGTGCGCGGGTGTAGGATGGTCAAAGTGTATTGGGGGAGGTTCTATGTTGTGTATGTGCTCCAACATGTTTGCGTATGTGTCTTATGTTTTCCTTCCTGCTGAACACATGGTGAAAGCTTTTTAAAGTCTGTGTTAAAGGTCATCTGGCGGTGAAAGACAAACAGCCATAAACTTCAGCCTAGACAAATACACTTATATCCAACATGGTGCCATTATAAAATATATGGTCCTTTACTGCGTACTCTTTTGTTTATTATCATGGGACTGATCTGATCTGTTTTTAATTGTCAGGAGGACACTCTATGAATAGCACAGCCTCCACATGCCTTAGTTAAGCACACACACTTAGTGTTACCTTTATAAAAAGTCATAAGGTTCTTTTTAAGCCGGTGTTTGTTTGTATTGTAAAGTTGTTCTGATACTTGTACACATATTGAAATGGCATCAGGTACAGTCTTTTTTTTTTTTTTTTTTCAATATTTTATTTGTAGTTTTTATCTTTTGTGCATAATACAAATAATACAAGGATTTACAGGAACTCAAACAAACAAACACGGCTCAGACATGTACATTAAAAAATGTGGTGAAAACAAACCAAGTGAAAAGTAAACAGAAATTTCTTGCATAGCTGCCAGTCACTCAGTAAACCCAAAAAGGCTGTGTATTAAGTCCCTTAAGAAGAGGTCCGTGGTGGTAACAAGGTGAGTGTTCAACCCACATCAGCTTTGTCCAAATGAGCAAGAAATGGGTCCCAGATTGCCAAGAATTTCTTTATCGAACTTGTCCTCAGGAACCTGAGTTTTTCCATTCGTAAGGCTGACATCATTTCAGAGATCCATTTTTGAAAAGAAGGTGGGGAAGATGACTTCCAGTCTGTCAGAATGAGTCTCTCAGCGATAATCATCCCCAGTGCTAGGGAGCATTGCAGGCGTGAGGGAAGACTTTCAGTTAACTGTGAGCAGCCAAAGATTGCAACTTCAGCATCTGGATAAAAGAGTTTGTTATAGGCCTTAGAGTACCAGTCAAATATTTTGGACCAAAATCCAGTGAGCAAAGGACAGGACCAGAAGGCATGAGTCAACGTGTCCTCTGAAACTCTGCACCTGTCACACAACGGGGAAACAGAAGAATAGAATCGATGCAACCTGTGTTTAGAATAGTGAAGTCGGTGGACCACCTTAAATTGAATCAGCTGGTGTCTACTGTTCACAGAGCAAGAATGTATCATAGACAGACTCTTATCCCACAAAACCTCTGACAGAGCAATGCCCAATTCCTCTGTCCAAGCCTCCCGGATCTTTACAGTATGGGCTGAGATACAACTGTCAAACAAACACACAAACTTAGAGATGAGATGTCTGGAGTTAGGAGGGTTTTTCAGGACACCTCCATCTGCTGGGAGGGTCTCAAAATCATGAATTTTGGATCGAACATAGTGTCTCATTTGCAGATAGCGAATTAAGTGTGACTGGGGCAGATTAAATTTCTCTCTCAGCTGATTGAATGAAGCAAAGTGACCGTCTATATAGAGGTCTGCGACGTTTACTAAACCCCTCTCCCTCCAGACATGATAGGTTTTATCTAACTGTGGAGGCGAAAAAGAGTGGTTAAAACAGATTGGTGTCTGCACAGAGGTCTCCGGTAGATTTAAAAAGCTCCTGATCTGGTTTAATATTCTGATAGAGTGCTTAATAACAAAGCTTAGAGCTTTGGACTCAGGCTTCTCTAGCTTGGAAAATAGCATGGCTGGCAAGGAAGAGCCGCCAACCAAGGCAGCCTCCATGTCAAGCCACAAGGGGGCATCGGTGGCCAAACTGCCCGGCTTACTGTGCCAAAACATCAAGGCCCTGGCATTAGCAGCCCAGTAGTAGTGCCTGAATACCGGTAGGCCCAGCCCGCCCACAGACCTGGGTTTTTGCAGGTGCGCCTTTGAGATTCTGTGATTTGACAAATATAAGACAAAATTACAGAGTCTAACTCTTTAAAAAAAAGCTGATGTGAGAACAATTGGGAGGTTCTGGCAAAGGTAAAGGAATCTGGGAAGGGAAATCATTTTAATTGCATTTATATGCCCCAACATAGATAATGGTAAGGTTTTCAATTTTTCAATGTTTTTTTTAAGTTTAGAGACAAATTCAGAATAGTTTAGTTTAAAAATTAATTTAGGGTTTTTAGGTATTATCAAGCCGAGATATGAGAGGTGGTCACTGACTATTTTGAACAGGACATTTTCAAGGAACCCAGGGGAGTACACATCTGAGAGAGGCATAAAATCACTTTTTGTCCAGTTGATTGTGTAACCGGAAAGCCTGCCAAAAGAAGTGATCACGTCCAAAAGTAAGGGAACAGATTTTTCAGAATGTTGCAAGCACAATATTACGTCATCGGCATACAGGCTGATGAGGGATTCTACACCTCCCACCTCCAGTCCCTCAATGCCTGGGTGACCTCTTATTTTTAGAGCAAGAGAGCGCAAAAATGGCAAAGAGAGCCGGCGAAAGGGGGCAGCCTTGCTGAACAGATCGATGTAAAGGGAAAGTGACAGACTTATCTCAATTAGTTAAAATGGAGCACGTCGGACTGGCATAAATCAACTTTACCCAAGATATAAACGTTTCACCAAACCCAAACCTAGACAATGATTCGAACATGTATGGCCACTCGACCTGGTCAAAGGCCTTGTGCGCGTCAAGGGACAGGATGGCCGCTCCACCAACCCCGCTGTGGTCAGCGTACATGGTATTAAGGAGGCGCTTGACATTAGAGAAGGAGAACCTGCCTAGGATGAATCCTGTTTGATCAGGATGGATGATGGAGGACAGGTGCTTGTTTAGCCGGTTTGCTAGCATTTTGGTGATTACCTTCCTGTCGAAGTTCTGAAGTGCGATCGGTCTATAACTGGCCGGGTCCGTCTCTTCCCTGCTCTTCTTCAGAATGGGAGAGATTTTAGCCTCATAAAGCTTTTGTGGCAAAATATTGTCTTCCTTTGAGTTAGCTATCATTCTAAGAAGGAATGGGGAAAGTAAGTCACTGAAAGCTTTATAAAATTCACCCCCGAAGCCATCAGGCCCAGCTGCCTTGCCTGAAGGAAAGGATTTTATGGCTGAAGTAATTTCTTCTTGTGTGAAGTCAGAGTTGATTTCATCCCTGGCATTATCACTTAGCAAAGGCATAGTTATAGAATCAAAAAAGTCACTGAGGTCAGAGTGAATTACATTATGTTTAGAAGAATACAGTTCGCTGTAAAATTCTTGAAAACAGTTGTTTATTTCTTTGGGGTCAATAAGCAGGGTGCCGACCTTGGATTTAATACAATGGATTGCCCTAGACGCTTGGGCACCTCTGAGCTGCTGTGCCAGGAGTCTCCCAGGTTTGTCCCCAAGTTGAAATTGTTTTTGTCTTAACTTCACGAGAAGGGTGTTTATTTGACAATCTAGTGCGCTATTGTACTCATATTTAAGCTTCAATATCTCCCTGTAAACATCCGAAGACTTAGAAGCTTGGTATGCTGTCTCTAAGGCAGGGAGAGTGTTCTCAATCTCTGATAGTCGCCTCGCTTTCTCTTTCTTAGCAGCAGATTCATATGAAATTATATCCCCACGAATAACAACTTTCAATGTCTCCCATAATGTGGAGTCTGACACTTCACCATTATCATTCGTTTCTATGAAATAGTTTAATCTCACGGTAATGTGTTTTATGAATTTATCATCACTGAGTAGGATGGGATTAAAACGCCAAGAGTATGATGGCTTCGGTAAAGAAAGGTTTAAGGACATTGTCAGGGGGCTATGGTCAGATATTAATATGTTGTGATATTTTGAATCTTCAACACAGGAAATCAAATGAGAATCAATTAAAAAATTGTCTATTCTGCTGTAAGATTTGTGAACGTGGGAGTACTATGAATATTCTTTATCGGTGGGATGTTGAACTCTCCAGATGTCCACTAAGTTTCTGGACCTGAGAAGGTTGTTTAAAACCTGCACTGATGTAATATTAGGAGGGAGACACGTGGACAGTCTATCCAAATAGGGATCTAAATAACAGTTTAAATCACCACCAATTATAATATTTGAATTGCTAATGTCGGGTAGCAGGTCAAATATTTTCTTTCATCCGTGTTTGGACTGTAGATATTAAGGAAGGTTAGTAGGAATTAGTTAATAGTACCAGAGACCATTACATCCCTGCCACAGGGGTCAGTAACCAAGGAAATGAGTTGAAATGGAATATTTTTCCTAAAGAGTATGGCCACCCCACGGGCATGGGAGGTAAAAGGTGATTGATAAACCTGTGAGATCCAGCTGCACCTCAGTCTTCGCTGTTCAGTTGCCTTAATATGTGTTTCCTGCAAGAGAATCACATCGGCAGACAGAGATTTGAGATGCCTAAAGACTTTTTCTCTCTTGACAGTGTGGCCAAGTCCCCTAACATTCCATGAGACTATTGAAATATTTCTACCTCCCTGTGTTCCACCAGGAAATCACTGCGTGAGAAGAGAAAAGACAAACTATAAAATTTGAAGACTGACACAATAAACACTGTAAGGTGACTGGCAGTATTGCGTGAGCACAGCATAGGGAAACAAGCAGTACAAACATGTCTGAGCCAAGAAAAACAAAAAACAAAGAACAAATAACCCCCCCCCCCCCCCCCCTTTTGTGTCTCCCTGAACCTGACACGTGAAATCCCGTTTCTATCAGCGAAGGAGCTGCCGGACATAAATCTACAATACCTCAACGTCCCCTCCCCGCGACAAGCTTATAGAGAACAGTATTATCCAGAACCACATAATATAAGAAAATAATGGTGGAAGTGAGTCGCACCAACAACGGAATCTTAGCAGACAGTTAAACAACAGCTGCGGATCACTGCAGCAACAAGTGTACAAGGCATTAACAGATTCCAACGCAGTGTGTATTACAGTTGGGCTCATTTAGAATGTAGTTCTCTCACCTTGCCCACACACATGAACAGTCATGTTAAACTGGAAAAAAAAAAAGTATTGTGTGGAGTATATTACTACTCCCCCTCACGTACGTTATTCCTTTCCACGAAGCGCTTTGCCTCTTTCGGGTCATCGAAGACCTTGGGTGCTTCACCATCTCGCTGGAAGATATGGAGTCTTGCCGGGTAGCGCAGGGTGTGCTTGATACCTCCATCCCGTAAGATCTGCATTACATCTCAGAATGCGCGGCGTTGAGTCATCACCTCGCTGGTGTAATCCGGGAAGATCAAGATTTTGCTACCTTTTTACTCCCTGGGCTGTTGTCTGCCCCGACGCAGGATCAGCTCTTTCACTTGGAAATGATGGATGTGGGCTAGTATGGTATGCGGCTTGGCGCCCGCGGCTGGTTTCGGTTGGAGAGAGTGGTGCGTCCGGTCCACTTTCATCGGTTGTGGAAAATGCTCCTCCCCGAGCAGCTTTGGGATCAGTCTGGAAACAAACTCAGTCGGGTTACCTTCCTCTGCGCCCTCCTTTACGCCGGCAATCTTAATGTTGTGCCTCCGGGTGCGGGCTTTTAGGTCCAGCGCCTTGGTTTGTAGTTGGCTGCTATGTTTCGTTAGCTCCGAGTACTTAGCTTCTAGCTCCTGCACACGTACATCAAGGTTGCTGGTTGCTAGCTCTTGGTTAGCCACACAGGTCTGCAAGGCAGCTTGCGAGGCCACAAGCGACTGGAAGCTAGTTTCAAACGCGTCAAAGCGCTCATTAATGCCACGCAGAACCGACTCAGATATCTCCTTGCATAATTCCCTGCTCATGGCAAATGTTTTGTCGGGTGGTCCTTCCAGCGCAGCGGGGGGATCACCTTGATGGCCGCTGCTGGCGCTAGCGGTAGCTCCGACAGTCTGGCTATCGATAGTTTTGCTTCTGCTGGAAAGATTTGGCTTCGGCATTTTTAAATGGTGTAGGTCTTGCGCTTAGGTAGAAAGGGTTGAATCGTCTTGTGGGACTTTGAACAATTATTTGTGGTAAAATTATAGATTTTTTAGGTCGCGGAGAGGAGCTCTGACAAAACACGTCTACACCATAAGCAGGCGCACTAGCGCACCCCCATCAGGTACAGTCTTAACTGCATACTCAGTGATTATGCCACTCTTTGCAACGATATTAAAATATTTCTTAATAATCCCCCCCCCCCCCCCCCCCCCCCCCCCCCCGAGAAAAAAAAAATCAACTTGCTAGAAGGGAAATCAACTAATTCAGTTTAATTAGTTTGACTTTAAAATAGGGCTTTCACCCTTGAAGATAACTTGTGACATTTCCAGTATGTGTCCAGCTGTATGTGAACACAAAAGGCTTTCTCCTGCCAGTCCCCCCCCCCCCCAGTATTTTTTCCGCTGCAAGTCAAAGTGATCTGATGTGAGAACTCAGCAGGATATTATCTGGAGAATTCACTGTATAGCCAGTATAAGAGGGTGGTGACGTTCATATCCTGTGACTGGAGTTAGTGCATAGGCTGTATGCAGGCGACCTATGCTACATTATGTTTTCTGTTCGTCAATATGTTGTTATAAAGGCAAATATTCACATATGGCATCGTGTAGCGGACTCTGTTGCTTTGTCTGCCACTTCCAAAGAACAAATCCAGTAAAAACACGGGAGTGTATTGCAGTTTCATCCTCTTTGCAGATAAGAGAGAGAGAAGTCTTTGTCTTATTTTCCTAGATTACCGTATTTTCCGCACTATAAAGCGCACCGGATTATAAGGCGCACCTTCAATGAATGGCCTATTTTAGAACTGTTTTCATATATAGGGCGCACCGGATTATAAGGCGCATAGAATAGAACGTGTTTACAACTGAACAAGGCTGGGAGATATTGTGAATATATAAATATATATACGTATAAAACGTAACGTATAAAACTACAAAAACAAAAGTACATAAGACGATTTCCCCAAATAATAAATTATTTCTTTGACGTTTCTCTTAACTCTCAAAACGTAGTTTTATACGTAGTGCATTCACAATAACTCAACGTTGTTCAAACGTTAATGTGCATATTCACAATATCTCCCAGCCTTGTTCAGTTGTAAACACGTAAAAGAAACACAGTCTGATACCGCTAATTCAAACGTTAGTGCAGGGGTGCCCAAACAGTCGATCGCGATCGACAGGTAGATCGCTGACTGATTCTCAGTCCATCGCGAGATGTTTTGTCAATATAAAATACAATTGTAAAATAGAAAAGTGATTTCAATTTCATCTCATTGCACTGTTTCCCACACACGATACCTGTGTTGGGAGCCCAAGTATACTTCCGACCTGTGTGTATTTAATTTTTCATTTATTCATGAAATTGCTGCGTGCATGAGAGAGCGAGCGGCGGAGATAGAGAGAGAGAGAGAGAGAGCGCGCGCAAGAGAGAGAGTGCAGGCATGCGCAAGGACGTGCAGGTAAAACCGGGGGGGGGTAAATGTTTTACCAAAAAGTCATATATAGAAACTATGCTACGAGTATTAAGCGCATTTGATGAAGCTGAAGCTACTTTTCTCTGCTCCTCTCTGCTGTCATGACTGTGAGCATCGCGGGGCACGAGACACACCAACAAACAGCGCAAACGCACACGCACACACACTTGCACTGGAGCGACAGCCACCACGCGAACCTTTTTACTTTTTACTTTTAGTGCCACAGCACACAGTTGATCCGTGATCCGTACGGACCGAGGTGGGAACACACGTGACCCGGTCAAACAGTCGGTTGGACTTTACTCCGTTCACTCTCACCGTGTCTGCAGCTAATTTAACAAAAGCAAAATCATCTCACAGCAGCCTGCTGTAGTCTGTAGTCTGCATTATTTTTTACAGAACTCTCATTTATTATTTTCTGTTTGTTGTGTGAGTATTAAATGCGTTTGTAGGCTGTCGGTAAAGGCTATGGCTCACTATGTGGACTGGTAGATCTCGGCAGACTGGTAACTTTAAAAGTAGATCTTGGTTCAAAAAAGGTTGGGCACCCCTGCGTTAGTGCATAACTCAACATTGTTCAGTTACGTATAACACGTAAAGCTCACTTTTTCAGTTCATTCCCCGTCCACGAATCCCTCGAATTCTTCTTCTTCAGTGTCCGAATTGAACAGTTGGGCGAGTACGGCATCCAACATGCCCGGCTCCCTCTCGTCATTATCCGAGTCAGTGTCGCTGAGCGCCGTGTACAACCAGTATGAATCAACCAATTAACCAATTGATCCATATATAAGGCGCTCCGGATTATAAGGCGCACTGTCGTTTTTTGAGAAAATTAAAGGCTTTTAAGTGCGCCTTATAGTGCGGAAAATACGGTAATATATTTATGTTATTTTCAGATGATAGATTTCAGTTGATGGTTGATAGTTGATAGTTTAACAAGAAGATAGAAGAAAGTTTACATTTTTTCTGTAATCAAACGGGACGAAACCAGGATGTTAACGAGAATGGAGCAACTGTGGGGTGTGAAGGACGGGCGGAGGCGGTTAATGTAGCGTAGATGGAGGCTGTGGCAACATTTGGTTAAAATATGACTGAAGAACCGTGGTTCTCTTCAGGCTTTTGTACTTTTTCATACTATGGATCATTGAAACAACTACAAATATATCATTTGTGAACACATGATATTGAAAAGTATGTAGAAGTGTTTGGTTAGTTAATCACTGGATAGATTTTTGTTGGCGCACCTTTTACTCCAGTATGCTTTGTGTATGAGTCTCTTTGTCTAAATAATGACAATCTGTAAGTGTAAACAAATGAAAGTATTCCTAAAGACAAGCTGTTTATCTTATTTTTATATATTCATGCATATGTGTGTCACATTGTTGCATAAGACTGAAATCTTCGACTCTCTGCTTCATGTCTTTATAATTGCTCCCAGCAGTAGCATGGCGCCAGTCAAACATAGATGCACGCGCATTTGCACACACACAGAGAAACGCACACACTCACACAGCAGCTCATAATAGGAGTTCACCAGAGCAGAACTGGGCAGAGTTTGTTGGCCAGCCAACCTGCTGGCTTATGGACTTGGACTGAGTTTGGTAAAGCTATCATCAGCAGCATATGTGTGCGAGTGTTTGTCTGTGGGTTCATGCATTTGACATTTCTTATTTCGTTCAGTCCTTAAAAATAAACCATTAACCATTACCATTTTGGTAAAAAGAAAAGACCCATTTTTTTATTTAAGTCGTCTTCATCTTTCATCCGGTCTGTTTGTGTGAATCCTGGATTATATTTTTGTTTACTCAGTTTCTGATGATGAGTCCTCTTTATAGGATTAGTAATTGATCACAAAGCATAGATCTGTGTTCGTGTGTGTGTGTGTCTGTGAATGCGCCTGTAGCTGTGTCTGTCTGTGTGTAAGGCCTTGTTGGATAACATAGAGCAGATGTGGGTGGGTTGGTGGGTGTATGTTTAAAGAGCCTGTCATTGGCTCATAGAGAGCAGATGTTTGTTGGGACATCATTGTCCTCTTGCTACCAGCACTAATGGCTCCAACTGTTCTGCTACATTTCAGGTACTGAGCTAAACAGTGTCAATTACACTCACGATAAAAGATCACATGAATGCAATCACATTCTCTACGGCTGTGTGATTTGTCAGGGCGCAGCGCTGAATGCACTGACAGATGTTTAGGTCACTATACAGATGACTAGGAGTCTTAACTAGGACGCTATGTCTATGGAATTTTCCAAACCACAGTTATAAAGTGTTGTGGTTTACGGTAATATTCTGGTCCTGCCAGCTGACTCTAGTTGAACATGGTCCAAATAGTTAAGCATAGTAAAACACAGCCAATCATGCTGAGAGGTGAGATCACATCCACAGTTCATTTTGTTTGTGTAAAAGTTTCCTTTGTCACCTTTTTATCCTTGGCTCATTTAGATTCACTCTATAAGTTTACAAGAAAACCAGAGCTTGTAAACAAATGTCATTGGAACTATTGCTTTTTCTAGAGCTGGTTTAGTTCACATTCTTTAGACTAATTGACTGTACTTCATTCTTTCTGGAAGAGCATAAATAGCAGTTAGCAAACTGAAAGCTGTTTGTGCAGCTAGCATCTTCTGTTTGGTTAGTACAATACAGAATCAGTGCAAAAAGATTTTTCAATATCGTTCTACTATGAAAGAAGTTTTATGGTTTGCCAAAGCAAAGTAACAGTATTTTATGTAATGATATGTTGTGCATTTTACAGAAAGTTTCTCTTTGGTGGCAGCAGAAGTGTTGCACTTGTTTGTACACACAAAAATGGTTTAATAATTAAGCAACACAACGAGTGGGAAGAGGATTTCTGATGTTTATTTTGACCAACTACTGACTACTGTAAGTGAACTTGGACTTTGCTATTCTGAACTACTCAAAGCTGTTTATAGAGTTGTATAGTGGATACTCAGATTGTGTAGTATTTATCCATTCACACAACATCCACACTGCAGCTACATGTCCGATGTGTCCTTGGGCAAGACACTTAACCCTGGGATTAGTTACTTCTGATGGATGATACTACATAGCAAGCACTACCCTCAGTGTGTGAATGGGTGTGACATGCAGTGTAAAAGCGCATTGAGTAGTCAGAAGACTAGAAAAGTGATATACAAGTTCAAGTCCATTACCCATTGATGGCAGAGGCTGCTTTGTGATGTATCAATCAGTATCACTTATCCTGGCTATGCCACTTGGGAGTAATTCAGGGTTCATCATTTTACACAAGGACACTTCCACATGTGGCTCTTCATTATGTCCTGTTTGTTTGTTATGACATGTTTAAGAGCACATCATTAATCTTTCAATGTTCAGTGTCTCACAAGGCCTGACCCTGAACTATGATATCTACTGAACTGTTTGCACACTATTCCACTTTAAAGAATGGTTTGCCATGGCTCATGTCAATGTGCCAAGAAGTTGTCGTGGAGAACATCTGTTTGGCCACTGTAGTCCTTCAGTTCCCTTTGCAGGAGTGCTTGGGAGCCACTAAGCTGGAACAAAATGTCTTAGCTTATATAAGTGATTATAAAGCTGTTTACCTCGCAAAAAGAAAAGTTGGACTCACCAATGGAAAATATAAAAACCTTGTCTTTAGGTCACAGAAATGACATCAGTGCTGGTGACCAGACCCTCTTTGCAATTTATAAAAGAAAAGAAAAATCTGTCCTACTTAGTTGAATGAAAATATAAAGGTGACTGATGATTCATCCTCATTGTGTGACTTGTGCTTACAACCTACTCTCCTCTTTATCTTGACAAGCCTCTGCAGATTATTTATGTAGTGACATGGTTTATTTGGTGTAAAACATAGACATGAATTAAGAGGTCACTTGAAGATCTTAAAGTCTTGATGATTCTGAGCTGGTTCTGGTGAAGGTGAACAGTAATCATATGACATGACGATCTGTTGTCCAAACAACAGTTAATTCTTTGAGTATGTTTCTTCTCCTACTGCAAACAGTTTGCTATTAGATTCAGCTACAGATGCTCTGTGGTTAGCAGTGCTCTTGAGCTTCCACGGCTTCTTCAGATCTGCTGAACATTTTTTAGTACCACTGTGGTTCTTGTGCACAGGAGACAGAATATAATACATATCCTAACTGAGGTTTGCATTAGCACATGGTGTTTTTACTCACTGTAGCTGTCTTACAGTAGTGTTCCAGTTTTTTCCCAAATGTCTCTCTTACACAAAGAATAAACACAAGACACCTGGCTGCATGCAGGAGATTGAAGATTATTTGTCCGTGGTTGGGTTTTTAAGCCTCTCTCATCTAGCATGGCACAGCTCCCAATTCTCCTCCTTTATGTTTATTTAGTAAGGATTTACACTTTACACTAACTGTGCAGAGTATAATAAGTCACCTATCAGAACATTTCTAACAGAGTAAAGAGGAACAATCAGATAAATGCTACTGATCTGCAGACTTGGCTGAGCCACACGGATACATACTGACTTGCTTCCTTGTCACAGATGTTCAGCCTGGCTAGTAGATTTCTGTGTGAAACTCATGTTGCATCAAAGTTACTTTTTTTTTAATGAAAGTTACATCCCAATGAAAAGCTCTACATTTAGTTTGTAACCAAAACAATTCTGTAGTTACTTATTCTGCAAAACCTTTTTTTGCAGTTTACTGCACAGGATCACACAGATGTGCACATCCATTTTATTTAATACACATCTGCAATATATTTGATTTTAGTTTAGCTTGACCCCCATTATGCATTTCAGCATGTGTTTGTTTAGTTGTGAGTTTGGCCTCAGTATAACAAACTTGTATGCTAGCCAGAGAGCAGTCTCCAACTGTGCATGTGCGTGCGTGTGTGTGTGCGTGCATGCGTGCTTACCTATGTGTGTTAATAGCTGGCATATGGGAGCCATCTTGCCCTGGCGGCAAAGCTGGAGGAAATTCCAGCGATGTAGTGCTAAGGCCAAGATACTGCTGCCACACACACACAGGCACACACACACACACACGAGGTAGTGTAGTGATACCTGTGCAAACACATAAATACACGTAAAGTAATATTTTAACTGCGAACAAACAAATTATTGGAAGTTTCAGCTTTCAATAACAACCCAAAAGCTTTTGCATTACATGTTTTCTTTTTTCTGCTGGTTAACCAGTCTTATTTCTAAATTACTCACTGTGATGGGAAAAAGGGAAAAACTCACAAAAGCACACTCACAACTTGGTTGGCAGGGTACTATCTCTGTACACACATGGTAGCTGTTACTCCTTGTATGTTTAGGCACTTAACCAGCAACTCAATCTCTAGATAGGACTGGCATGAACTAGATGTGGAGTCTGTTTGGTATTACCATAGCAGGGTATTTCAATAGTCCCATATATCATTTCAAATGGTTGTTGAACTTTATCTGAGAAATGCTTTTCTTGGTGGCCAATGTCTCAGTCATGTATAATGCATCTGTTCTGGGTTATGCCATGGTATTGAAACAGTCTGAATTTTAATAGTATCATACTGATTTCTACATCGAATACTTGTCACTCAATAACACAGCAAATTCTATGCTCCAATTTATTTTTTTGTAAATTATGTAGAGGCTGGCACATGATTGTATCTTGACCCATGTATTGTGAAGTCCTTGCCAATACCCAGCCCTAATAAAAACAACATAGCAGCTCACATAAAGCAGGTGACAATAATACTGGATCGTTGACGATGACTGAGTCTATGCATTTAGGAATATGCACAATAGCATGCCTGAAACAGGTGGATACGTTTTAATTTAAAGACTCACCTAGTCACCTGTGGTATTTCTACATCAAAAGTCATGAGTGTCCACAAGCTCCGCCTCTTTTCTGTCTGTCTGTCTGTCTGTCTGTCTGCCTGCCTGTCTGCCTGCCTGTCTGCCTGTCTGTCTGTCTGCCTGTCTTACTGCCTGTCTTACTGTCCGTCCGTCCGTCCGACCTGTGTCTAAGTCTCCTGGCTGTCTGGCCAGATATCTCAAGTCCTGCTTTTGCTTCCTTGGTAACAGATCTTTTCTAATCTTTTCTAATCTTCCCCATGAGCACAATGGCTAATTTTTCTACTTCAACTGTTTCCTTATCTCGTGCACTCATGACCTGCCTGCATTAGATGATTTTGATTTCAGACCCAGGTTGAAGCTTTTTCTCTCTTTTTTTCTGACTGGTTAATAATTACATTTATCTTTCCCTTTGTATATCTACTCCTTGTGCAGCTTTCTTCCTCTTTTTTTACTTTTTTTTTTTTGCCAGGATCTCTAATGGATTGGTCCTGGTAAATTTGATGTTGGCTTACACTACATATGCTTGTCCATCAAAGGCCAACCAAATAAGTTATTTCTAGTGTGGCTGGCTCTAGTTGATTGACAGACTGCCAGATACTGTAGTCTATCCAACCATTAGGCCAAAGTGTTTCCCCTCAGCTTGACAGCTCATCAGATTATCATTCAGCGTGAACAAGCTCAACATGGCCCTCCTGTTATAACACCGGCGCCAAAAGCAGTTTTTTAACCACCATGAACATTTTCATTTTAATATTGTTTCTTAAAAATACATCTTGAGGAATTGATAGCCAAAATATAGATTATGCCATTCTTCTTTCCTATTTAATTTATCAGCAGAAACGTATACTTTGCTTTACAGCTGTATCAACATAAACAGAGAAATGCAGGAGGAACAGCATGACAACTGTTCAACTTTAAAAAAACTGGACCTCAAAATATAATAAAGCAGAATCATCTGCAATCTTAAGAGAGTTATATTTTTAAAATATTTTAAAAAATATGTTTTTTCTCACATGCAGGTTATACTGTACACATGGAAAGAGACATATCAGTCAACAAACACACAGAGAGCCAGGCTTATACCAAAGAGCCTCACATATGGAAATACAAAACACACACACACATACACACACACACACACACACACACACACACACACACACATGAGAGCACCCAGACATGTCAGTCAGCGGTTTTATTATCGCCTGAAAAGGTCAAATGGACAAGCTGTGCAGTGGTTACCATAGCGACCTTGGTAAACACCAGAGCCATTGTAGTACCACCCCCACCCTCTTGGCATGACCTCTTTGTGTTGTTGGTTTAGTGCACGTTTGTGTCTGTATTTATGCACGTACAGTACACACATGCGCACACACAGATAGTGAGCCTGTTGTCACACACTCACACACTGTGTTTACACATGCGCTTCAATTAGGTTAGGTAATCCCTCAACTTGTCATCATTTCCTTTAGTCTTGAGCACAGGTAGCCACATCTACACGCTCAGAGATACACACTGGTGGGAGGACAGGAGGCTAAATTAAACATCAGTCTTTGTTTATTTTTAATTTATGACAACATAAACGCTAATGGCTCATGAACAGGACATCCTGTGATCTGTCGGTCTCTGTGCAATAAAAACAGTGACTGTGTGTGTGTGTGTGTGTGTGTGTGTGTGTGTAGGAAAAAAAAACCTCTGAAGACTGATCTGATTGAATAAGTGTTAATCTGACTTCAGATATGTGTATCTTTATTAGTCTCTTACATTTTAATATACTTCACGTCTCCAGCTCTGAGCATCTCTTCTTTTTGTTTTTTAGCTCAGGCGCCCTCTGCTTGTCCTCCCTTCCCCCTCACTTTTTTTTCCTTTTCTCTGTCTTTCTTCTCTCACACTGTCTTTCTCTTCTCTTGTAAAGCTGACTGAATGTGCAGTGGCATGCCAGAGTGTGAGTGAGTCACCATGTGGGATTGTGCTGCCACAGAGAGGACTGGCTAAAAGAGAGCCCTCTTAGATTGGATTACTCAGTCAGTGTGTGCATCCTTCATTTAATCATCAAGTCTTTTTCATCCTCAACTTGAAATCTGTTCTTAAAAAAACAAGACATTTCCCTTTCCATCTTTCATCACACTCCTTTTCCTTTCATCTGACTTATGTCAGGTTACCTTTGCTTTCACCTTTGACCTTATTATGTCTTTCTGCTTTGAAAGGATGTTTTTTCACCAAATAGTTTAGTTAGAATGATCTGCTCCTGCAACTATGTTTTAATTGCTCCTGTTCTGGTTCTTTTGTGGATTTGGTAGGGCAACAAAATTAGAGGCAATTTTATTTTCAAGAGCAAACCGTGCATTTGGTTCTTGGCTGATGTTTTGCATCTCCCTGCATGTGGGAATACTTGCATTATGCGTATATCCTGGTGACAATAACCATGGATACATTACCCTTTCTATTCTGGTTCTTGCTGGAAGCGGGATAGTTGAAATGTGACTGGTTGTGGTGAGTCACAGAAAAGGACTGTGATTACACACACACAAGCGTGATTACACATACACACAAGCATTCACGGGCCATCTATAGAAAGCGTGTTGAAAGTGGAGAAGCTTCTTATGGTCCTTGACATTGTTAGTCTATAAATTGACAGTTAAAGTACTAAATATGGGGGCTCTTTACTTTTTTTTTTGGAATCTAGCAGACTAGCATGGCAGGAGCAGGAACATACATACATGTGTACCTTGGGGTATCATAGCCCACTATGGGGATGTTTACACAGCGTTCAGAAAGATCTTCTCCAACTGCTGAAGACAGTAGTTTGTGGCTTGCAGAGAACCTTATGGGTGCCAGGAGGAGTTTGGGTGTACCATTGATAGGTTAAGGAATGAGCTGAACTTAAAGGGATACTTCACCCATTTTCATTAAGCTTTGTATCATTAGAAACCTGGAAGTATTTTTGAATGGTCGTGCATCCCGCCCTCATTTTCCCCTGAGATGGGAAATCTTTGTATTTCTAAGTCTGAAAAGGAGCTTCCAGTGATGCAAATATCGTCATTCTGCGGTTGTTGTGGATAGCAGGGTGAAACTACAACACTTGTTCCTCATATTTTCGACCACTGAAGCTAAAGACCAATCACAGATCAGTGGGTGGGAACTCACTCCCAGAATCTTAACGTCCTCCATATTGCTTGGAAGCTACGCTAACAGGCTCTATGGAGAAAGCTGATAATGGCGAAAAAATATAAATATAGCTCGAGACGGCTACTGACGACAGGCCGGTCTTGTGTCCCGGCCGCTGCGGCCAGCAGCAGCCGAGTCATAAGGCCTGCATGTTGGCGGCAGTGAGGACGAGGAGCCGGGGCCGGCTCAAGCTGGAGCGGATTGGTAGTGTCCGGTGCTCTCACTGTTTGCCTCTCGGAATCAGTTGAGGAAACGGCTGTATGTGTTGAAGTAAATATGTCTGTAAATAATGGACCTTAATGGAGTGGGAGTGGCCTGTGCTGCTGTGCATTCTGGGATTTGGTGTCTTTCATCCACATGAGCCAAAAAGACACTTTCTTCCTTTTCTTGGTCAAGAAGGCACCAACTTCAAAATGTATTTCACATTTCTACTACATATATGACCAAATGTCAATACATATTCATGTTTCAACGGGTGAAGTATCCCTTTAACTGTCGTAGGGTTCTTTCTTTTCATCAGAGAAAAAAGCAAATGCATTCCAAGTAACAAGATAAAATTAACACAGATTAAAGAAAGCTTTTCTTTGGTCTTGCTTTTTTCTTTGGCCCAAAATGGACTCCAACCAATAGCTAGCTGTCCTGCAGCATGCTGCACCAACAGTCAGACTTTTGATTTATGTATTTACAGTTAGAATAAAGGACGGCTTGTTTTCCCAAAAACACAACTGTAGATGAATACAATTTTCTCAAGTCAGGAAAGCCAAAGATAGCATCTACTCTATCTAACCTCAGATCACTGGTTTCATATTCTCTATGGCAGAGCAAGCATGATTTTAAATCAAATATGCTGGTGTGATGGTTCTCTTGCATGGCTCTCTGCCAGTAATAGCTCCAAATTTTGGTGTGGAACCTGAGAAAGTCAATCTAGACATGCCTCTGCTGCATATTTTAAACACACACATACACTTAAAACAGACTCACCATGCAGACACAGCAAATCTATGGAGAAAAAGGTCAACTGACACAGAAGTTTTGTCTGGTATTAGCATCAAGGTCACATGACTTGGTTCAGTTAATGTGTCATTGTTTAGTCAGCCTGATCAGAATCCATCATGGCTAATGGTGTAGGATGTGCTTCACAGAGGGCATAATAACATTTAAATCACATTTAAAACAACAATATAAACTTATAAAACAAATGAAGACTTTGTCTTACTTTATGAGGAAAAGGAGTTCTAACTATGCTTGTAGTGTTATTAAGCAACCTCTGAAATGAATGTATAACTCTAGATACGTTGCCAGATTAGGGGTAGAAAAGGTAGACATCTGGTTAGTGTGTATTCTTAAAAATATTCTCTCAAACTGGAAGGTATGTTAATAATTACTGCAAAACCAAATGTCAACATACACAGGTAAATTACAGCAGTCAAACTATTTAATATTTTTAATATCTGTTTTCTTGCAGGGAATGTCGGTTAGCTCATTTTACACATTTGCATATTTATTTATTTAGTCCTTGCCTACAGGTACAGCTCAAACATATTCTTCATTCATTACTCATGAAGTGAAATATTTGAAGCCTTTTTGTTTTTATCTTGATGGTTTCGGCTTACAGGAAATCAAAAGTCCAGTACTTCAACATATTAGAATATAAAATAAGACCAATCAAAGAAAAGGTTTTCTACTACAGAAAGATTGACCCTCCTGATACATATGTAGATTTATGCACCCAATAACTGGTTATGGCTTCTTTTGAACACATTACTGCATCAGTGCGACGTGACATGGAGACAATCAGCCTCGTGTCTGGTGTCTCTCATCCTCCTCCTAATACTCCTCCAATACTCCATAGATTCTCTTTGGGGTTCAGGTCAAGCAAGTTGGCTGGTCAATCAAGCACAGTAATATGGTGGTCAGCAGAGGAAGGCATGAAGTGCTCTAAAATCTGCAGCTGTGTTGACTCTGGACTTGATGAGACACAGTGTACCAACACCAGATGGCATGGCGCCCCAAATCACTGACTGTGCAAATGTTACGCTGGACTTCTGACCTGAACCCCAAAGAGAATCTATGTAGTAGTATTGTTAAGAGGAAGATGAAAAACATTAGACCCTAGGTCAGTGGTAATATGTTGGTATTTTGGATCAGTTAAAAAATGGCATTGGAAAAAGTTCATGACGTTCAGGTTGCAGATGCACTTTCACAGTGGAAAGAAGAAGGGAAGGCTCTCCGATGATTGACAAAGGAAAGTGCACATTATGCCTAGATAGACAGACAATAATCTCATAAAAGAATCCACAAAAACAGTGAGAGAGAGAAAATGAATTTGCCTTGTTCCATTTTTTTCACGTTCCTTTTTCATGTGATTGTAATTCAACCTTAAACCTATTTATCACTTTATAATGTAAATGAGCAGGGAAAACAACAATCATTTTTATCAAATTAAACATTTAAATGTTTACCATTTTGACTCTCTTTAGGGAAACCTATCCTGGGGGATACAACTCATAAAATCCATAATATTTAAGATATTTGAAAATAAGTATGGAAATGTTTTACATATGTTCTATAACCTTTAAAAAAAAAAAAAGAAGATTTTCCACCCCTGCCTGTCTAAGGGTTAAGGGGTAGAGGACAGATCAGCACTTTGCTGGCAGGAAGCAACATTGTTCTCTAGCTCTAGGGGAAGGAGAGTTAGGAACATGTTGTTTACTAGACCTTGTACTCTCTGTCTGACATGGAGATGGAAAATAAAGAGTGCATGTAAAGTCATGGGGAGGTAAGAGAAAGCAAATGTGAATGGATAAAATGAAAATTACCTGGGATTGAAAAAAAAAGGTACAGGAAGCCACAGAGAGATATAGACTGCCATTTCTGATCTCTAGTAACTGTGGAGGAAGCAGGACAAGAAGAGGGTAAGCCATTTAAAAAATATGACATGGATATGTTTAATGAACCTTGAACATTCTGGCATTAGAGGGATGGAAACCAGAGCCAAGGACTGACTGCAGAGGAGAGCGGAAAAATAAGTGTGTGTCAAGGTCTTAAAGAGTAAACGAACGTGGTGGACAGTGGAGAAAAAAGTCAGTTGGATTTATCCATAGGGTTGACTTTGCAGTCCAGCATCCAAATCATTATTTCCTTATTTTATGGATGCTCTTAAACATCAAAATAATACTGCTTATCAGGAGTGAGGAAGAAGGGTTAAAATAAACTCTTATTTTATCTATTTATCTTATTTATTTATTTATCTATCTATCTTTTCATACATGTAAGGGTTATTTCCTTTACCATAGTAAATGTTATTGTATTATTAAATTAAAGGAACTATCCATCCAAAACATTTAATCTGTGTTAAATTCTGATCAACTGTAGTCTTTAAGCTCCTGTGAGGAGATTTTAGCTGGTTATAAAACAGATTGAAATCAATACTGATGCCACTATATAATCTAAAAAAGCCAATGAGACTAACAGAGAGAAGAGAGAATAGTTATAAAGCTATGAGACTTTCATCCATTCTGTGGTGTAGGTGTTACATAAGACAGTTTACACTCACGACACAAAAACAGCCTCTTTTTATTTTTTAAAGCCAAAGATTCAATCAAAGTTGGACCGTACACATTATTATAAAGATGGATGTGATTTTTGGTCAGAAAAACATTCTGAAACATGCACAGGACAAGATCAGCAAACAGATAAATTGCCCACCTTTGTCCACAGGGGTCGCCAAATTCAGCGCAAACCCAAAATTCCTCACAGGAGCTTTAAAAGGTGACACGCTTGTAGCTTCCTTGACAACTGTAGTTAAGTATTTATTGAATGACACCATCTCTGTATCTTTAGGATAAATAATAATAATAATAATGATAATAATAATAATAATAATAAAACATTTTATTTGTCATGCACTTTATATTTTTGGAAATAATCTCAAAGTGCTACAGAGATTTAAAAAACAAAAAAATCCGTTCACACACATTCATACGCCATAAGCAACTTGGGGTTAAGTGTCTTGACCGAGGACACATCAGACATGTAGCTGCAGGAGCTGGGGATCAAACCCACAACCCTCCTGTTGTAAGAAGACAGACTCTATCAACTGAGCCACCTTTATATTCTCCTGTGCTTTTGATTCATACATCATACATCTCCTCATAGTTTTCTCATGTGTCGCTCCATTGTCTTAACAATAAATAACCAACATTTTTGAATTTTCAAGGATTTATTGGTGAGGTGTATTCTGGGAAATTGATGAAGGTTCAGAGTTTTTTTTATTTAACATTATGATTTTTCTTGTCTTGACTCCACATTGAATGTCAGTGTTACTGTTGGGACCCAGTTGCTCGCCAACTTAAAAGCATACAGAGTATACGTCTTTAATACTATTAAAAAATAATTTATATGAAATAAAACTAATTGTGGCACATGTGTTTTCATAATCATACTTGATCTCACTTGGGTATTGTTGAAAGTCCTGTGTCTGTCTAAATAGCTCACTCGACCAGTGTACTAGTATTGGTGGCAGGTACAGAATCTACTGGATGTAAAAAGGCTGAAAGAAGCATGAAGGCAGGGATTGACAGAGGAAGAGGAATGTAAGCAAGTGTGGGAGAAAGAAGTCAGTGAGATTTGAATTTGCCGAGTGAGTTGTGTGAAGTTACAGTGCTGGAGTGGTGAATGTAACACCACCATGATACATCATAGGACATAAGTGGAAATAAAGGTTACCTCTGCTCCCTTATAAAGTCTTCAAAAACTCTGTGTATGGTTTGTGTTATGGGGATTTGATTTTGTAAGCCACAGTGGGTGTCTTTGTCTCTACTGTAGAGTTTTCCTCATTTGTGTTTTGGCAGAGGTGCATGAGCCACTTCTCTGGAAATGCAGGCGATCAAACCCTTTGTCCATTCATCACTTTTTTAGTGATGTGCCGCATGAGTATTTTACTCTTTAATTTATGAAATATGTTCTCAGAGCAAGGCCAAGGTCATTTGGATGAAATCTTGACTAATGGGGTGATGATTAAAGGGCCATGATACTTGTCCTAGTGCTTATTATTTTATGGTTCTGTATGTGTTCCATGTACGAGAATAAAACTGTTTAACTTTAACCAAACTAACTGGAAACTAAAGTACCCCTTTGAAAATACACAAAGAGGGATAGGTTTACTAACGTACTGCTCCGGCATTTATCATAATTGTGTCTTTTGAATGACCAACTTTTTGACACCAAGTTTGTACTTTCACTATCTGTTTTTTCAGTGCTTTTAAGCTTAAATAATCTAACTTAAGTACAATTATCAATCTGCCTCTTAAAAGTACAAACCAATAATTAAGTTAAACCATTTTACTGACATATAGCTGTCCTAAACAGACAGAGGTAGTGATTGTGGTACACAAGTCAGGATATGTGATATACTATACTATAAATGAGTAACTGTGACCACGACTGCAGTTTTCTTAGTTGTTGTTACAATGACAATGCACCACTTATGTGTGTGGCCCAACATCAAAAATCATAAATTCAGATGTTGATTGATTCCTCTTGTTTCACAATAACTTACACAAGTCCAAACTCATCTGCAATTTAGACTTAAACAACTCAATTTATTTCCAATCATCATTACCCTCCCAAGGACACTATTAATCAAGAATCTCATCTGTACCCACAGCACTGTAAATCTCTGTCTAAATATCACCAAACACACTGTGCCCATTGTTTAGGCCCTGGCAGCCTTCAGTATTTGTACGAGCCAAACATAACACCTTGTTCTCCTGATGAATAGTTGATGATATTTATTTTATGCTTTAAACAAACAGATGATCGGTTTGGCTGCAAAACCTGAGGCTTACAGAGAAGCCAATAATGAGTGTTTACGGGTTTCATCTCACAGCCACAGTGGATGTATTAAAGTGAATCTTGAAGGTCCATTTTATTTGTTCAGCCCACAAGGTCAAGGACGGGATCTGTAATACAGTTTTTAAACAGAAGCTCCTGGCAGCAAAGTTAACATCTTCACAGGTGTTTTCCCCGGTATTTAGAAAGTCAAAGAGTGGATAAAGTGCAATTTCTAAAAACGTATTTTCTTCTTTTAAAGACAGTCTAACTTGCTCTTGTCATATTGTGTTACAAAACACCTGGATTCCATCCTTTGTTTCTCTCTGTTACCACGGTCCAGCCCTCTTTGACCACCAGAGAAGAAAACACAACTCAAAGTGCAGTAAAATGCTGCATGACTTGCTGTCAATCTTTGGAATCAGCTTTTTATTCTGTGCTGCTCCATTTATCGTTGGTACTGTAGGTGGTCCAGTGTCCACAGAAAACTTTCAGACGATGAGTTTCAAGCTGTGCATGTGCATTTTGTCAGGAGATGATGCTTCACTAGTTAGAAGTGAGTGTGAACAACTATTCAGATTTGTTATTTCAAAGATTGAAATGGTATTTTATAAATGAGAGCAACACTTTTGCCCTCACCTTGTCTTCTCTATTTGAGTGTGTCTTAGTGGGTTACACTTGACTTCACCGTCACAGATGAATCAATGCAACATCTCCTCATTCATGTCTTTGCTTTGACACTCCAGACAGAAAGCACTGAACCTTCATGAAATGGTTACATAAGCTAAGGTAGCATCACTGTGATTCTTTCCCTGCCAGCTCATCCCATTCAGCATGTTGTGTATCAGACTTCATGACATTGAAATAAATCCTGTCTGCACAGCTGATAGCAGTGAGCTCATACTGCTTTGTACCAACCTTTTAGAACTATTAGTCAACCTGTAGAAAAGGAAGACTAGAAACATGGCATTGAAGAGTTGAAGAGGAGAGGAAGGATGATACAAAGTGTCAGAGAAATACATTTCAAAGCACTAACTATCTTCTTTGACATGCTGCATGATTGCTGTTGGCGGAAAAAAATTACACTGGAATTTAAATTTTCAGGCTTGATTTTCAACATATCCACCAATGGGGATTGACATAACACAGACTCATTAATACTTTAATACTCGTTTGGAGAAGCATTAGCTCTGTGTCACTTCTTTTCTTTTTACTTGCTTCTCTCTCTCTTATATTCGTCTAACTTTCTCGTCATCCTATCAGTCCTATTCTTCTCCGTCTTTCTGACTTTTTCCCAATCTATCTTACGTCATTCATTTCATTCAAATTCATTGTATCCTCTATTGCAATCATCCGCTTAAAACCTCTATTCTTTTAAACTGCAGTTTAAAATGACCCATCATCAATATTTGATTATTTTTGTTCATGTTTTTTGCAATTTATATTTCTGGTTGTATATATAGAGGTTATAAAAACTTCCCTCTGTTGAACCAATCTTCTTTGCGTTTTCTTAATATTACATGTTTTTTGTGTGTTTTGAAACGCTGGAGGATGTTCTATTTCACTTGACAAATAATGCATGTGATGTGATTTCAGTTTTCGTAAATTAACTCTGCCAATTGTAAAGGAAGCATGCAATGAATGCAGACAACAAATTACTTACATTTTAACTTGCAGGAAAATGAAAAAAACAAATCAGATTTCATTGCTTTTTTTGAGCAGCTTTTGATGGAGTTAGAATTTCCTCTTGACCAGTCACTCAGTTATGACTCCAGGAACAAGTCTTTATGGGCCCTCAATCTGTCTCCCTCACTATGGAGGTTTACTTATGTGTTGTCATGACAATATTTCACATGCAGCTATCTCCAAAGTTAAGTGGCACCAGAGGTAAGATAAGTGGATTCTGCAATTAGCTGTGTGACTTTGGACTTTCACCCCTTATCACATTAAAGGATTCTTTTTTAGTCTCTTTATCACACACACATACACACACACACACACACACACACACACACACACACACACTCACACACACACACACTCACACACACATGCACACTCACACACTCACACTCAGATATACAAGACAATAGACTAGACAAGTGAAGTGGAGTTTCCAATGAAAGAGTGTAGGAGTCCACATGTTTATTCTGTATCTAATTCAATTAGCCTTGTGGTTCATTAATGGCTGATGGGAAAAAGGAAACAGCAAAATGGTTGTCTCTGTGTGTGTGTCAGCACAAACAGGTGAAGCACACACACACACACACACACACACACACTCACACACACACACACCAACATTGCATACAGCACTGTGTTTCTGTCAGTCAGCGATGCTTCTAAGTACAGCTGTCTGCAGTAAAATGTCGATTGAGGATAAAATCAGCAGCATCACGTCACACTCCCATAACTCCAAGTCATGACACAGCAGAAAGGTGTTAGGTTTTTTTAGACTTGAATGTATATTTTATGTCTTTTCCCCTCTGTTACGAGAGATCTGCGATGTTGGGGCTTTATAGACATGATCAAATACAGGATCAGGAATACTTCACAGAAATGTTTTGGGGAGCTCGATGACACTTATTAAAACTTGTTGAAAAGGAGTATAATATGTGACCTTTAAGAAAGAATTGTACTGAAGTTACATTTAATGCAGCCTGTTCTATGAATGGCATAAGCAAGAGGGTACCATAGTACCACAACCACACCATACATAGAATCATCCAAACACCTTGTTTAGATTATAAAGGAAAACTTGCTTCATTGATTTAAATGGTAGAATAAGATGGATTCTCCAGCACAGGTGGAACTAAAACTTGACGTTACCAAGAGTGTCTATGATGAGTCAAGTCATTGGAAACAAACAAAAAACACACAAACACTTTTAAAAAATCATTCCCCTACTTATGGGACAGTGTTTTGTTGTTGTTGTTTTTAAAGATACTTTATGGAGAAGTCCAGTGAGAGATCACGCCTTTAGGCTGTCTTGGACAATGTCTGTGAATTTAAAAACTTTTTGGGGGGAAATGATAAAAGAAAAACATTGATTTTTTTGTGCTAGATTTGGGAAGTTATTTTTTTGCATTATGTTGTTACTGAAGCTATTTTTAAGGACATTTACTCACCAGGAAATTGAAAAAGAAATTATATATTCAGGATGTTTTTCAAAACATTTTTCTTTCATATGTTCTTGTATAAAGCACACTCAGAATGATAATGATGATGGTGATGATGATGAACTCCTGATCCTTACATGTCCTTTCCTCCCCACGCTCTCTCCCTCTCTTTGTCTATCCAGATGCCAGGCCTTTTGTCCAGTCCTGTGTGTCTGACAGTCATCTGGTTTTTATCTTGGTCGCTGCGTCCCAGTTGCGCTCAGATTCAGTCTGATGAAGGTAACACATGCACACACTTCTGCCTGCACACCACCTATATTTAACACACATAAACACACAAATACACACACTCAAACACACCTTCTGTTAAGGATCAGGCACAGATTCTTTTGTGAACTATTTTGGGGCGCTCTTGACTTATTTTGGATCCAAGTACTTATAGGAGGTAACACATCCCAAATGAAGATACAATGGGAATACAGTGCAACTACATTTTTTTACGTTTTCTTTTTTTTAGGGAAACTCATCATTGTACAATTTTTTTTAAGAAATAATTGTTGGTCTTTTTGTGACTTATTGGAGAGATAGGACAGTGGATAGAGTTGGGAATTTGGGCGAGAGAGAGTCGGGATTAATATGCTGGAAATGAGTCAAAGGTTGAGTCTAGCTGCCTGGTCGAGGACTGTAGGCTTTGTACATAGGGCACTAGGCCACTGGCAACCTGAAAGTCATTGTTTTAACAGTTGATTTTGAATTGATGTTTTCCTTCTTTCTTTCTTTTGATCGATACTTTTGTTGATGCCTCACACATTACTAAAGAGATCTGTCTGAGTCCTCTTTTCTTCACGTTTTTGTTGTTGTTTAAGATTTTTTTTTTTTTTTCCTTTAGCTGTATTAGATAGGACGTTTAAAGAGTGACAGGAAATGTGAGGGAGAGAGAGTGGGGATGACATGTGCCAAATGGAGCTAAACAAGCGCCCCATTTTTCCTTTTTTCTTTCTTTAAAAGACTGTTTTTGTTTCTGTCTTGTCTCTAGCACTGAATCCCTTCAAAAAATCAGCCCAGTTAATAACTCTAAAAATAAGAAAACTTGCCCACAGCCCTTCAGGTGAAATTGTCAAAGATTTAATTTCCCATTCATTTACCAAACAGCAGTTCCAGGTTTTTTTCTTTGTTTGGAAAGTACTGAGTTTCATCCAGTTTGCAGTTTCTGTGTCCAGCCTGCCATCTGATTTTAATGTTGAGAGAAACTTGCACCCTTCCTGTGTGTGTGTGTGTGTGTGTGTGTGTGTGTGTGTGTGTGTGTGTGTGTGTGTGTGTGTGTGTGTGTGTGTGTGTGTGTGTGTGTGTGTGTGTGTGTGTGTGTGTGTGTGTGTGTGTGTGTGTGTGTGTGTGTGTGTGTGGTTTTATGTATGTTGGTGTGTATGCACATTTCTGGGCCCTCTTGCCAAAGGCAGAATCAGATATGAGTGGAACGCTGCGGGTTTGGGGAATAATGTACTTCACTGCCAATAAATCATGAATACACACATTCAGACCAGCCAAATCTTTGCACTGCACCAGGGCCCCAGGTAACACATATACACACACACACACACACACACACACACACACACACACACACACACACACACACACACACACACACACAGAAAGAGGGAGGGGTGTACTTGCATGTGCGTGCGTGTGTTTCTTTGTCCTTTTAAAGGGAAAAAGAAAATCTGGTAAATAACAGGTTTATTGTTGAGTATTATGTTTAGAACTTTGATTCTCCCTAGAACTGATTTATGTAAAAGTCGAGATTCTTATCTTCTGAGATTTTAAATAGATTCATAACTTCTAAAAATTGTTGTTGTTTTTCTGGCTGATCAGTCACTCCCTGCTAATTAATAACGCTAGCTCTTTAACTCAGTAAAATGCCAAATGGAGCAGCAAGAAATTCAGCCAGTGTCGCAGGTGACTGGAGTAAATCCGAGAGTATATACTAATTCAAAAATAGACTTTAAATCGCGAATCCAGAATCGTTTAGAATCGAAAAATAGATTCTCAATCAAATCCTGACCCCAAGAATCCAAATCGAAGCTAATTGTGAGGCACCCAAAGATTCCCAGCCTACTTTTGAAATCCAGTCCTGGTGCCTTTTCACTATTGTCACTGTGTTCTGAACTTAGTGATTAAACAGCATTTTAATTGAAAGTTTCAGAGGACAGAGTAAGTATGAAAAAAGGTATTTAGGTCATGTATAATAACAAAAAAGACAGTTTTTTAATTGCTAGCTAATTGAAGATACTATGACCTTCATTGTCACACAGCTTTATTAGAAAACTATACAACAGCTGGCCTTGTTGCTGAAATTTGTTTCCTGTACACAGAACTCAAGTATAAACAGCTTTATTTGCTTTTTTAAAAACATCTCAATAGGTTTCATTGTCCTTCTTTCTGTATGTATTTGTCTCCTCCTCTCAAAAACATAAATGCAACCACAGAATCACTAAGGAGAACTTTGCAGCTCGTTCCCACTGCTGTTTCATTTTCACAACCACTAAAACAACAATAGCTCGGCCAGAAAAGACAACTTTAAGGTATCATTGAAAACCAAGTATTGAATAAGCCCTCAGTAAAGACTTCAATTGAGTATGTGTACAATTTAATTCAGAATTACCTCAGTTGATCCCTGAAGAACATATGAGGTTTCTGCTGCAGGGATATTTTATATAAATATACAAATAAAGAATTATAATAATTATAAGATCCTTAAAATGTATCCTACCTCTAACCCCTCTGGTCCCCTCACCTCAGGCCACATCTGATGAAACGTGTAAAAGAAGGGTAAATGGAATAAAGGAAGGTTTGTGTTAGAATAAGGAAGAAAGACAGAGCAAAGACCTGGGACAAAGTGTTGGTAACCAAGGAGAGGAGGGGAGGCCAGCAGGGAGTGTGCATGCCTGAGTGATTGAGGTGGAGAATTAATGAAGGTGTGTGCGTGGCACACTGGCAGTCAAACTGATGTTTTTCCACTCCAGATCTGCAAGTTTTGATATTACGGAGCCAAGCTAAACATGACACACGCATACACTCACTAACTGGAGATAGAGTATCAACTCCGCAGTCACCACAAATGTTTGCTTACACTGCATTTAGTTTAGCTTTAAATGTACACTAGCTTTCAATTTAGTGTTTGCAAGTAATAATACAACAGCTCTCTCTCTCATCAATGTGGTTATTGATACAAACGGTTCTTTTTAACAAAGTGTTAAATGAACTAAATGACTGGTATTGCCTTTCAGCTTTTTCAACCATGGTTAAATAAAAGACTGACTCTCATGACTTGTTGTGGAGGATTAACCTGTGACAGGATAAATCTACTTACATATTAAAAGGCAGCTACACTGTCCAAATAACTTTTTATTTCTATTGCCCAGGTTTAGAGATGTCATGTCTAAAACATGTGATGCCAGCCCAAGTTCAATTGGGAGGCATGGAGTTGCTGCTTTTAGCAGTTTTTTTATTTAAATACTGTCCAAATCAAAATTGCAAACAGACTAATGATGAATAGTTACAAAGTTCCTGTTCAGATTTCCAAATGTCTATTTGTAATGACTATATAGCGCTACTACTAATAAAGCAAGGATACAGTAAAGGTATTTGCTAGGGGTGGGAATCACCAGAGTACCCACGATACGATTTTATCGCAATATTTGAGACACGATATGATTCTACTGCGATTTTAACATTTTGCGATATGCTAAGAATTGCGATACAATATATTGCGATTAAGCTTTTTAACTTCATATTATGTCCATTACACTAAACTAAATGAAGTTGGAGGCTGTTCATCTCACTTAAGTCTTTTTATTTGTATTTCAGTCTAATTGAACTTTAACATAAATGCAACTTGTTCAAAATGAATTTTGCAACCCCTTCAGCAGTTAAAAATTTAAAAAGTATCTAAAATATCATTTTGAAAATATCGATACTTGGCGGCCATGAGACGATATATCGCCACACAAAATATCGCGATACTGTACTGGTATCGATTTTTTCCCCCACCTCTAGTATTTGCGTGGTTAGTATCACTACAGTGATGATACTGGCTAGAAAAACAAATAATCTAGTTCTCAATCTACTTTGTGAAGCGGTCCAGTTTTAAAGGTCCCTCCATATACGGTTGAGAGTGTCCTGCCTGAATATTGATTTTCACTGAAACACAGAGGATTGCTCGAGGTACACTGGTTTTGTCTGTGTATTTTCTTTAGTCCTCTTCAGTGTTCCAAAATCCATAACATGCCAGTAATTTGTTTACTTTGGGTCTGAGAAGCACAGGACCATGTTTAATCCTCTGCAGTCAGTGAATCAATCTTGTGGACAGGCAAATTAATACAGAGAGCAGAAAGCAGGCCCCGGCTGTTTAAATGAACTTATGTGGAAGTCTCACCGGGAAACACAGCACTCGTCATTTCAACATAACAAAAGGCCATTCTTTGATTGTTAAAATGAAAAATGTTTTTTAACTCAGTTATTTAAGTAGAGAAGTCTTAATCTGAATCTTTTTCATGGTATCCTCTTAAAATGCTTTACTGTGTATTGTCTATAATTGAATGTGTCTTAATGTGTATTTGCTGATGTATAGTAATATTACATAATGTGTGAATAAACTTTCTGAGAAATATAAAATGCTGAAGTAGCTCGATATTTTGTGCCAAAGCTTTTACAGCCTAGTGACTGCAGGTAACCTTGTATGGTCATGTTATTGTAATGCTGTTGACTCTGCTGTGAAAGATGGAGCTTAAATCACTTTATTACAGACAATGTGAACACGTGGGTATGTTGGATTGTAAAGTGTGCGGATCTTTCAGGCTAGACACGGATGTGCTTTAATATTTTATTGGACGTCTGTTTGCAGTGTCGGGTATACAGTATGAGCACCTGGAGTCCAATGTGAAGCTGGCATGCGGGAAGTCACAAATCAGGTAAGGAATGAATGTGATTGCCTGAGTGAGACTTGAACTGGATTTTTTATTTTGTAATAAAGTGACAAGATCTTTTCAGCACAGGAGTTGGATTTTTGTTTTGTTTTCAGTGATCTAAAACTAAGTTTAGTAAATTCAGGGGTCATCAAAAGAAAGCCAATAAATGGAAATAAAAACACGTATAAAAATAATGATAGTGGCAATCTCCTTGTGGGTGTGGTTCATGGTGATATGCAAGATTCTGGGAATTAAAGCAGCCTGTGATAATGTCCTTAAAGAGGTTTAATTGTCTTGACAATATTAATAATCTAACTGTAATGTGTTCCTGTCCAGGATACCTGTGGTGTGGCATCACAACCACAGCTCAGTGTTACCATGGCGCATGGTGACATCAGATGGAACCTTAGTACTGCTGCATGTCAACCACTCTGCGCAGGGCAACTACAGCTGCTATGACAACAGAGGGCTCCTCCTCCACTCTGTCAACCTCAGGCTGGGCCGTAAGTGTTTTTGTGACTTGTCCTGCTACACAGTGCCAAATTTAGGATTTATAACACTTCAACAGCTCTTCCATACTTTCGGCTTTTGCCATGGGACTGTATCTTCGGGGGGAGAAAAAAAACAACCTTTGCAAGCAGGAACATGTCCCCTGTGGTTGAGCCTTCCATAAAGAGGCAGCCCTTTCCCTCAGTGAAGTTCATCTTTTAGATCATTCATCATAGAACCATCAAACAGTTTCTATTCCTCCTACTCAGACATTTCATTTTCTCTTGAGTTTGTCTGTTTTCTCCCCCTCTTTTTTATCAATCAGTTTCTGATTAACAGCCTTACTCTGTGTCTATAACAAGTCATTTTGTGATCAGAAAAGGGCTTACTGGTCCTCCGGGGAAACGGGTCTTATCAGCCGTGACATAGACAAAGGCCCCCCGCTTCCGTTCATGTCTCAAACAGGAAACATCTCCCTAAGCGAGCTTCCTTTCCAGGAACAGGAAGTTTTTCAATGGAAGTGGCCGAGCTTCTCCTTTAATGTCATGAGAGGGATAACTGAGCACATTTCATTTTTAGACTATTTTAGAAGACATAAATTGTGAAATATTGTGACTAACAGTAAAAAAAAAAAAAAAGAACTCTCTGTCATGAACTCTCACTCTGTTTGACTCCTGTTTCCTACTGTAGGTCCCCCTGGGCCACTGAGCATTTCCTGTCAAGTGCCCAATCACACACATGTTCGCTGCTCCTGGGAGGAATCTGTAAGGACATTTCTGCCGGCCAAGTACAACGCCTCCTTCAGGTAAGACTGACTAACTGCAAGTTGAAGGTCACATTTAGAATGAGGAAGTAACATGAACGCTGTCTATCCTCCTCTGCTTACTCTCATCTTTTTGCTTTTATGCCCTTAATCACAGCAGTTGTTTCTAAACGTTATCTTTGTTGGATTCCTATGGAAGCAGGAGAAGATAAGATATACTGTATTGGCTGTAGAAATCAACTGTGGTTTTTCTGCAGTTTCCTGAACACTGATTTGTCAGTTATCAAACTGCATAATTGACCGTGCTCTGTCTTGTCTTTGAAGGGGGAACGGTCAGGAGTGGAAGCCATGCGTTGTGGACAACACCCACAAGCACTGTGATATAGATCATCCTGCCTTATGGCAGACAATCCATACCCTGAGAGTGACTGAGACCAATGCCCTGGGGTCTGAGACAACATACGACCGGTTTAAGCTACATGAGCTATGTAAGATCACTTAAAACACAAATGTGAAGAAGGGGAGTTTTAAATAGATTTTTTATTTTTTATTTATTTTTTTCAAGATTTATTTTTGGGGCTTTTTGTGCCTTTAATGGATAGAGAGGACAGTGGATAGAGTTGGAAATCAGGGAGCGAGAGCGGGGGAATGACATGCGGGAAAGAAGCCACAGGCGGGAAGCAAACTTGGGCCGCCCGCTTGAGACGACAGCCTCCATACATGGGGCGCGCGCACTAACCACTGCGCCACCAGCGCCCCTTTAAATAGATTTTCTGATCTAAAGGGGATATTTGTTTTAGGATTTTATGTTTATAAAGCACTTTAATGACATTTGTTCCTCCGTAGGTTGATAACTTTCACGATTTTCCTGTCTTCAGTGCACCACCACTAGCTCTAATAAACCAGACTGACACATAAATTGAAAAACAACCAGTGTGATTGGCTTGCCACTTCGCTGTCCTTGTATTATTTTTTGCAGATGTCATATATCATAGTCATTTAGAATCTTCCAGATAATGAGCGGCATGCTTCAGTATTTCTTCCTGCCAAATCACCTTCTGTTTCCTAAAACCAATAATCAGATAAGCTTGTTTTCTCTATTCTCAAATATTGCACATTTTCCGATATTTCCCATTTGTTAGAATGATAAATATTAACTACACAAGCTTTGATTGGCACATCCCCTGATGCTCACAAATAACTAGAAGCTAAAAAAAAAAGAAGCTGTTACGAAAAAGCAAACATCTGCAATATAGATGCAGCAGTATATTAATACACCAGCTCAACACACACAAACCCATACTAAATGTCAAGACTTCTGGTGACACGCATCATTTTTCCTGACTACTGCTGTGACCTTCTCTCTTTGCTCTGCATAAAATAACCTCAATTATCTCCTCATGCTGCTCCTCTGTCTCAATCATGTTTTGTGGCTCAGCGCCGCTAAAAGCGTCCTCGAGTCTTCATTGCGGCTGCTGTGCCTGTTAGATTTTCCTCACCATATTCTCAACCTCTCTTTACTTTTGTCACTGTGGTTTAAAAGCATAACTCAAGAGATCAGACTCTGAAGGACAACTTCAGAGAAGTAATGGATGTGGTCTATTAAGAGGCAGGTGACGTAGTAGAAGACATTGAAGTTGTATCTGTTATAGTGAAGAATTGTGCTTCTACTAGAAAAGAGTTGAACATTTTTATTCAGGTAAATGCTTCATCCAATTATTCCTAATTATTATAGAGTGTTTACTTCCAACACCTAAATACATTTTGAGACCTGAATTTCTGATATTTTTAAGCCAATTAAGATTTAAATGAAGAATGGTGCAGTTTGGACCTCAGACAAAACAAAGAAACAGAAGAAAAGTAACATCTTTAAAACTACCCACTCGTTGAGAACCACTGGTTTAGTAACAGTCTTTATATGGAATAGTCTAAAACATCGTAACTACTGTAAGTCACACTTTCTGTCTTTCATTGTTTGCAGTGAAACCAGAACCTCCAGAGTCCTTGTTGGTGAAGGAGCTGGAAGGTTATCCGAAGAGGCTCGTCGTCTCATGGAGCTTTCCCTCTTCCTGGCCGCTCCATGTTGCTTTCCCCCTTCTGTTTCATGTCAGATACAGGCCACATGGATCTATATACTGGTCTGAGGTTAGTCACAAAACTTTGTTTCAAGTAACTTGTTAGACTGATTTGGGTATTTGGGATTTACTTTACTATGATTGGAAACAAACATTAACAACCGAGGTACACTTTTTATTTGTAGTTATATTCATTCACAAAAAATATTTCTGAAAATGACAGGTTGGGGAGAAGATTATTTGTTTTAATATAAAACTATACTTCTAGTATAGAAGGATATTTAAGTCAACTAGAGATCATGCCTCTTAAAGACTGTGAAGTCCATAACTATATATTCTGTTGTGTTAAATAGGTTTATTTATATTTTCTGCTGTAAGTTGATCAAGTCAACAGATTTCTTTTCGAGCCAAAACACTGTTACTGCAAGACATTTGAACTTGTTCTAAGCGTTGTTTTTTATTAACTAAAGGCAGGGTTGGTAAATTTCTCCAGATACATTTTGTAAGATTTGGGTTGAAATTGTCTTTAGGTCCTGACAAACATTAATAATTCACATGCTCTGAGAAAGGAATTAAGAAAATCCGTCATCTGTAGCAGTTGTAAGCATTTAAAAACTTTGACCAATGTCTGCCCAGAGAAACTGACAAATCAGGCCTCCCTGTCTCCCTGCTCGCTCTCTACCCCATGCGTGCTCTAGTCCACCCTCAAAGCGCATCACTGATGACTTTAGGAGTTTATACTGTGAGTTTACTTACCGCTGAATGAGACATGAGACAATGTAGTTTCTACATGTTGTAAGAGACCCCATGAGATGGGGTGGGTGTAGCAAAGCACTGAGGGAATAGTACTTTCAAAATCATGCTAGTTTTTGAAAATTACCAACCCTGCCTTTAAGTTATGAGGAATAGATGTTGTAAGATGGGGGGGGGGGGGGTCATCTAAAGATTCAGATCAAATACCCAACGAGGAATTTAAACACAACAAAAAGTTGGATATTAAACAGTTTCCATTTCATTTTCGACTCTTATCTTGTTTTTAAATGAAAATGTAAATAAACTGTGGCACAATGAAAAAGACTTTACTGTCACTTTACTGAGAGCGAAAAACACATTTCACCTGAAGCTTCCTCCGGTTTGCCCAGGTTTTATCTCGTCCATCAATCAGATCACACTTTTGAAGTCAATACCTCAAATTTGATGACATTGCAGTTACACTGAGCTGTTTCCTAACTGGAGCTTTATTTATTTATTTCTATGATGCCACCATGATCTTTCTCCTTGTTACTTTCTAATGCTTTCATTCCTCATCCTGTTTATTTCCTGCCAATCAGATTTTCTCTTTAGAGAGTCCAGCCACAATATTTGACGCCCTGGCTGGCCACCTCCACCAAGTCCAGGTCCGAGCCCACGATGAAGTGAACCTTGAGAGCCAGTGGAGCGAATGGTCTCCCCTGTTCCTCTGCAAACCTTGGGAAGGTCAGAGACAACACTCCCAAAATCCTTGTTCTGCAGATGATCAACAAAGTCTATTTGGAGCACATTCTAAACAACACATGTATAAATTAACAGAGAGCAGATACTTAATTCAATCCATTTTATTATTCTTTACAAATGTTTTATATACCAAGGAATAGTTGAGAATATATTATGCACATTGTTTGATTATAAAAAAAAGCATGTAGAGTATGCAAAGAGTTTGTAAAGTGTCTTGACATGAAATTTGTAATGGATTGGTGCTATACAAATAAATACAGATTGATGATGAGGACTTCTCAATGTATTATGAGTAAAAGTTGAGTCTTCATAATAAAAGTAACATTCAATTTGACAATCAGCTAAAATAAATGAGCATTACTTCCCCTGGGCTGATGCAGCAGTATACAGCATAACAGTATAGAGAATACTTATATCAAGCATTTAACAATAAACTTATATCTGTGTATATTGATTATCACTTATTTGAACAAGTGTCTGAAGTCTGTAATGTGTGTTTGTATTACAGTTTACACCACCCCTAATCCTGATGAAGAAGATATCATCCCCTTCATCATAAAACCTGAAACCTCGACTGCAAAGTCACACAGTAAGAAAATATAACTATAATAATATAAGTGTCAACTCAAATGAGGAGTGCATAGTTACTCATACAAGCAACAGTATTTTCATGTTGAGGCTAAACACTACTATAATTTTTATTATTCTAGGCTGTTTATGAGTATTTCTGCTACTTCCAGATGTTGCTGCAACTTTCTATCAAATCTGCTTCTATAGAGTCATTATGCTGAGTACAAATACTCCACTGCTTTCATCATCACTTCTTTATCTACATGTAGTGTCTACATAGCTATTATTGCGTCACAAAAACATCCATTGTCTAATATGGAGGCAAACCATTAAACAGCCTTAGGATGACCTCAGCTTGGATCTGTTTTTAGAAAGGCAGGTACATGCTTGTTTACAATGCACCAGTATCTGTGCGCACAGTCTCTTTTGTTTTTGTTTTTTTTGCCTGGAAAGGTGAAGTGAGTGAATTATAGATAATCAGACGTCAGGATGAGCATATTTTTTAGCAGCAACCAGAGGCCATGTGAGTCATTAGTGTGGCTAAAAGGCATTTATTATACAGGTTATTATACTCACATAGATGAGGACAGGTACCGAGTGCCTGGCTTCATCAGCAAATAACATGTAACTGCAGTCAATTATACCTGCAGGGTTCAATGTCTTCTGCAGCATGTGCCTAGAGGAAAAGCTCACATGTTTACAGATAAAAAAAAATAAAAAAAAATGAAGCTAAGACAAGTATACACTTGTCTACACACACACACACACACACACAACAATATATAGTAAACACAAGAAGATAACACACTCTTTTGGCGGTAAAGGCTGAAAGTCGCTTTGATCGACACTGTCACATTTCTTTTAGATGCTCTGATGTGAACCAGATGTTTGTTTGTTTTTTTCCTGTGTGTGTGCGTGTGTATGTATGTGTGTGTCCTGTTATTTGCAGATGTGCTCATAAATCATGTTTTAAATAATTTGATTACTAAGCATTTTTTTGCACATTTTATTGTTATTGAGTGGGTTGTCTTTGCTTGACTTTGTTGCTTTGTTTCACACTTCTAAACCATATTTGTTGTTGTTTTTGTGTGTGAAAGAGATGTGTATGTAGTCCCCTTGGTATGATAAATGCATGTTTGTGTGAAAGCTTTAATGGCAGATATAAAATTAACTCCCCACCAGAGAGTAATTAAACCAGGGAACAAACACATTTTAGTTCTGAGAAACACACGCAAACACTAAAGATGAAACAAGTTTGAAAAAAATTATGAAACACACATTTTCACGGCTTTTGCCTTCGTTTATGTATCATGACAAAATAACAACATAGACATGTGTGCTCTGTTTAATTCACTAGTCCATTTTCCTGCTTTAATATATTTTTTATTTTTTTATCTCGTTGTTTTACTACATTAATCTATCCTGTATCTCATTTCTATTCCTGCTCTCTGTTTCTCCCACCATGTTGGTTTTGTTGACCACCCTGTTGTTTTCTTCCTCTCTTTTTACGTCCAGATCCTGAATTTGAGGATGAAGGTAATTTGGGTTTGGTGATTCTACTGGTTTTGTTCTCCGTGGTCATCCTCACCACCGTCCTTTCCCTCATCTTTGTCGTGTGGTAAGACACACACTTGAACACACACATTTCCCACATCCCCAGGCCACAGCTGTGTGTAATGTCTCTCTTTGTTTTATTTATCTTTTGCAAAAGCCTGGTATTCTCCTTTTTTGTGTGTGTGTGTGTGTGTGTATATGTGTGTGTTTACTTATTTTCTGGATTTTCAGGGTGAGGCAAAGGCGGCGCGATCATGTGACCAAACAGGAACTTACCTCAATGGTCAAGATGAAGTCCATGCCAATTTAAAGTGAGATGCACACATACATGTTATATCTTAATGTTATATATAATGTAATTATTTGTTTGTTCTGATTTGTTTAAAGCAGACTTACATTCATTCTTACATCAGTCTTGTTGCACATGTTGTGAATGTGCAGAGATCTCATTGTAGGCCACACATGGTTGTTTATGTTTGTGGTTCAAATTTGGCAGATAGTTTTCCACCTCTGGACGGTAAACAGACTCTGTGGGGAAGCTAATTAAAATCCTAATTAGGTGTCACTTATTTTCAGATTTATAAAACGACCTCAAAAAAGTCCCCAGATGGGAGTCAAGCCAGAAAGAAGAAAAGCTCTGCTTTAGTTAGAACGAAGATGGTTCAAAGAGCTGCTTTAAACAACATTCAGACAAGCCTTCAGATAGTCAGCCAAAGCTGTGATTAAAAGCCTTACACACACACACACACACACACACACACACACACACACACACACACACACACACACACACACACACACACACACACACACACACAGATTATAACTCAGTAAGTATGCCTGCATATTTGTCATTCAACTCTGGTATTTAAAGCCTTGCTTTCAAGGCAGTGCTTAATTACATTGATTTATACATGCTTTTTAAAGTTATTTTTTTCTCTTTTCTCCTCCACTTTACTCTCCCTCATGCTCTCTCTTTTCCAATCTAACCTATCCTACCTGTTGATTTTTTTCTTTTCTCCTCTTCTCTCCTCTCCTCTCCTCTCTTCTCTCCTCTCCTCTCCTCTCCTCTCCTCTCCTCTCCTCTCCTCTCCTCTCCTCTCCTCTCTTCTCTTCTCTTCTCTTCTCTTCTCTTCTCTTCTCTTCTCCTCTCTTCTTCTCTCTTCTCTTCTCTTCTCTTCTTCTCTTCTCCTCTCCTCTATTCTCCTCTCCTCTCTTCTCTTCTCTTCTCTTCTCTTCTCCTTTCCTCCTCTCCTCTCCTCTCTTCTCTTCTCTTCTCTTCTCCCGTCTCTTCTCCTCTCCTCTCCTCTCCTCTCCTCTCCTCTCTTGTCTTAGGTAAATTTGAAGCAACGTTTTCTCGTCAGCCCGTTGTAGGGCTACTCCCACAAGTCATTCTTTGGATTTACCACTGTTATAAACTGGCCGTCCATATACAACTACATTAACCAGAATGCATCAGTCGAAGTCAATCCAGGATCTACGACAGCTGGGAGGAACCTATACAAGGGACTTTGTGGAGTCAGGATAGGTAACCGAGTCCATTAAAAGTTGAAGAAGCGTAGATTTCCCTGGACATATTCAGACGTCGTATTGAACCACACTACCCATAATGCATCAGCCAACTGCCCATTGGGTGGTGAATCAGTCCAATCCTGTTTTTTTTTTTTTTAATTCACTTTAGCAACTTGAGTGCTGTTCACTCAAGGGGACAGTATGGAGAGACAGTGGTTCAGGATGTTTGATGCTGCTTCACACAGACTGACTCGTCTTTGAGAGAAAGGAGATTGTTTTCATTTGAACTTTAAGCAACATGGAAGTGCAACTGCCAAACAAGAGAACATATGCTTTTGTTGGTGCAAAGGGGAACTTTTTTTTGTTTCTTGGACAATTTGAGTATCTTCAAACACTAGTTCTTTTATTTTGTTGAGATTCACTGAAAGTAACACATGGTGCGTCCATTGACTGACCGACTGACTCAATGCTGTGAAGGAAACATAACTTCTGCCAACGTCTCGTGTGCATCTGATGCCAAAGCAGCAACTAAAGGGCATTATTGTCTCAGTTGAGGACCCCTGACCTGAGGGTGGGGACATGGAAAATTAAGTCAAAGGTGGGCAGTTTAGGTTATCTAGACATCAAGTCATTTCTTGTTGCATGATATGCTTGTTTTGTTGTGTAATGTCTTTAGTACAGGTGTACTTTTGTTTCTTGTTTATACCTCTCATTCTCTCCATCCAGCCACTAATCCAAAATATGTGTGAAAGACACACATGGGCAGAAAAGAATCAAAAAAAGAGTGATTAGAAGAGAGATACTGGCCTTTCACAAACCACCAGCATCATGAGATTTAGTTACTCAATCACCAAGAGGATATCAAATCATTGATACTCATCTATCAGGACACCAAAGAAGTTTTACTTTAATCACTTTGGACGACCCCCTCTGATATGGAGTATGTTATAATAAGAACTTTAAATTAAAAACGGTGTCCATTGCAGGATTAACTCTACTAGTCATTACCAGCGTTAACATATCTGTTGATTATTTTTAGGCATGATGTCATTTCCTCACAAATTCTCAAAATTGTTTAGATGGCCTGTTTATATAACCGAGTTTCTCTGACGAAGCCAAGGAGAAAGAAACAGCTTTTTCACCTGAGGAGCTGTAAACTACAAATATTTGTCACCTTCATGACAAATGATAAACATGTATTCAATAAGTGGTGTAGTGCAGGGTATATACGCAGGTATACAGAGTATACCCAGTTAGTTTTCAGTCTCCATAGAGTATACACACCTCTTAATCTACTCTGATTCACACTTTTGGTTTATTGACAACATTTTGTTGTATGCTGCAATTCTTTTTCTAGGATTTTGAAGGGATGACCCTCCCTACTCTGTCTCTAATTGACTAGTACGCACTAACTGAATATGCAAAGGCAGTCTTAAAAGTCACTGTTTTTAACAGAGGCCATTTGGTGGACGAGCCACTTAAAAGAAACATAGTATACCCACTTCTCCAGTCACTACTACACCACTGTATTCAATTATAATAAAATGTTATCAATCGACTTGTAGGATCAGATGGTGGAGTTAATCTTTGGTGTGTCTAATAAACCCAACATTTAAGTTTGCCAATTTTAGAAAACTTTATTACAACACAGAAAAAAGATTTTTCTGATAAAAAGTCAAAAGGTAAAAAGAGGTAATCTTATCAGGAGCAGGAAATGATCAGTATCAGCTCAATACAATTCACATTGTGCATTCCTAGCACAAACACAATTAATTGACAAGAGTGACCCTCGCTCACTGTACTCATGTCTCCTGTCACACTGTCTCATGAAGATGAATGATATCCGGTGGCCTGTGCTAACCAATGAAAAGCCCCACAAACCCCTATTCCAGTTACTCTGGTTTATTCAAGCTTTTTACATCAGTAACTTGTAAACGCGGGTCCTGGCTAACTATCCAGCTGATAAAACACTCTACAGCTTGAGTGTGTCTATTTCTTTCTTTCTTTCTGCTGGTCTGGTGGTTCATCTGGTGTTGTTTCAAAGCTGTGTAGTTATTAACCAATTGATTTATTGATTGACCAATGACAATGAAACACAAGGTGCAGTTTGACCGGTGTATGTTCTCCTGAGCTAGCTCCACATGTTATGCATGGATCCAGTTGAAGCTTCTTTTTTTTGTTTATAATTGTGTATCACACTTTGAGAAAGATACATTTCATGTACATTATTAAATGTGATGTTTATATGTAGAAATAAAATATATATTATTTGGTTTGGATTTTACAGACATGGATTAACTATCTGTTTTGTGTTCAATTGGAATGAACAAATTAGCACTTATTTTATGATAAAAGGTAAATTCTCCAATCCAATGAACATAACATAATAAGTCAATTGAGAAACATTTCAGTTTTTCCTACAATAAATCTATTCGGACCCAATGGCATAGAAATATTCAGAGAAAGGATAATCCATGTCTGGAGAACCTTCCCATCATTGTGTATGTGTGTCTTTCCACCCAGTTATATGAAGCTGTGTTACTGTATCATTACTGTATGGACATTGTGTTTACTGAGATCATCTTCATCCAGTCGGATTTTCTTTTCAGATTCTTCTTTGGATGACAAATAGGTTGTTTTGTTCAACCTCCACAACATAACACAAAGAAAGTAAAACACTTTATTTTTCACATTTGATTTGGTGGAGATGAACTTTTACGTCCTGTTTTGGAGAAGTTAGACAAAAATAGTGTGTAGATAGATGTCAGATGAAGTGAGCTACAAAAAGTGGAAACATTGAACTTAGGAACAACACATGCAGCAAATGGTCTTCTTAACTTTACTCTTCTTTATGATACATTTGACATTTTTTTTTCAGGAAGTGGATACACTTTGGAGTTAATGAATGTAAGCATGTTTTTCTTTTTCCTCCAAGTTTTAAATTGCCAATCATTTTCATCAAAGTCTGTCACTTCTCTGTCCGTCTGGAGATGGACAAATACATTTGCTCTTTAGGACTTTTAGTGTTTCATTTACTTTAATTAGGACAGAAAATCTGTTACTTACTCCCTCATTTTAACATCCTGTACATGCTCTTTAATACAGCTGAACAGATCTCAGATTGCTTTGCCTGACGTTTCTTGTAAATGTTGGTTTAACGGGTCTGAACAGCAGATAAATAAAACATACACTCAGATGGAAGTAGTTTTATAACTACATTTTCACAGACACATTGAAAGATAGTTTTATAAACAAACCCTTCTTCACCCTCTCCATCATGTCCTCCATATTTAAGATGATCTCTTTTCTTTCTCTTTGTGTGTATGTATCTCTTACCACCTCGATGTTTCACTCTCGTGGTGTCAATCTTTCAATGTTCCTCTGCAGTATGTGATAGCAGGTGGAGCCTGTTGGTTTCAGTTATTATTACTCAAATAACACTCAGGCATCCATTCTCAGTTGTAAATAGTCTTTTTGTCTTTTTTTTTTTTGCTTTGTATGTACCACAGATATCACCATAAGCTGTTATTTTTTTTCTTTCTGTTCTTGTATTTGTCTGTGAAATAAATACTATTTTATCACATAAGTAGCCTCTGGGTTTTTCTGTATTTTTTTAAAACAGCGATCTTCTCCATATCACTGCTCCCCCTAAAACTGCATTTATGTTTTTTTTTTTTTTTCTGGGGGGCTTTTCTGTGTCTTTTGGTGAAAAAAAGATTGTGGCAATTTAGTATTTTGTTAAGTAAGGTGATTAATGCCAGCTGTTTAGTGTTCAAAACATTTAAAATGTTGAGCATTAAAGTTTCAGTAACTCTGGAAAGAAAAAGAGTCAGCAGAGAAAGGGATCAGTGTTTTCTGTCTCTGGATGTTTGTATTTTCTGTGTTTGTGGTCCTCCAAAAATCAACCTCCTTTCCCTTCAAGACCGATGACTGCTGTTCCAGTCTCTTAAACAAAGTTTCCATTTTCTGATTGTGACAAAGTTCAGTTATTTCTTGTTATATCATAGCTGGCATTGTCGTCTTTCTGATGGGTTCTTTTAAGATATTCACCTTGAATGACATTTCCTTTGTATTCTTGCTCTACTGGAAATGTGGTACTGTTTGTTTTCTGAAACATTCATCTGTCTGTGAATTTCATATTTCCTGATGTGGGGTTGTTGTGAGGAATACACTCAGCATCCTGGAAACAAAGTGGAGGGTGTGTTTTGGGCCTATAAGCATGATGGATTTTAAAAAAAGTGATTTGTTCATGTTATTTCCCACAGCCTAATGACTACTCTCAGTGTTTCCCCCAGGTTTACAGGGGAGCCCCCCTAATATAACGGTAGGGGAAACACTGACTCTGATTCAAGCAAACCGTTTCTTTTCTTTTCCTTTCCTATCAAAATCATCCATCTGTTCATCTGTTGTCTTTTTCAGGCTCAGCAATAGTCACCAATTAACCTACCAAGTATGTGTTTGGACTTGGGGAGGAAGCTGGAGTACTTGGAGTGAATCGATCTATACTCAAGGTGAACATACAAACTGTCCAAACAGATTTTGAACCAGGGACAGTCTTGCTGTGAGGCTAACCAGCACCACAGTGCAGCCCTGCTGTGGGGGTTGGCGCTTTGCTCAAGGGTACATTGGCAGTGCTCAGGAAGTGAACTGGCACCTCTCCAGATACTATAGACCAATTATCAGATTTGATCCGCACAGGGATTTCAACCAGCGACCTTCCGGTTTCCAACCCAGGTCCCTTCATACTGCCGCCCCATGAGCAGTAAAATGCAGTATTTACTATTTACACATTGCAGCCAACCACATGCAACTCTTTCTTCCCCCAATATTTAATCTGTATTTAAATATATTATACCTGGGTAATTCAGTACACTCTAATCGGGATGAACATGGGCATATTGATGCTCAAACACAATATATATATATATACACACAATGAATTTTATTGAGATAAAAAGAACACTACATTAGATCATGTCGATACTTAATTACTATTGAATTAAAAATATACATGTAAACATAACTTAATGTAAAAAAAAACAAAATGTGTAAAATCCAACAAAATATTGCACAACTAAAGGTCACATTGTTTATGTAAGCAGCAGTAGCAGAGATGTTTTAGTGAAAAGGGCCACTACAACGGGACAGCTCACATGTTTCCTTTTCATTCAAAAATGTAATTCCAGTGCAAAAGGTGTAAAGTGTTCTACAAAAAAACTGTTCCCAATCCATTCTTCCCTTTTTCCAATAGATAAAAGATAAATATATTTTAAATAACTGACACATAGAAGAATGATAAAGCAATAGCAGCAGACCAAACAACTTGTGATACATAAATTAAATCAGATGTACCTGGAATCATGTCTTACCACATGTTTTGTAATATAGAACCTTTGGGGCCAATTACAACCAAATATAGTGAATCACTGCAGCTCACTGCTGCAACCTAGCGGACAGCATATAGCACTACAACCTTAATCACCAGCTATGACACCGATAAAAAAACAACAATTGTTGTTGTTGTCGACCTTTTGTAATACAGTGATTATAAATGTGACCCAGTTCAAGAACATTTGATAATTCTAATCCTTTTGTGGAGCCCACAATCCCATTGAAACCCAGAGCATGACACTTACATCCAAACACCAAACATATTAAATCAACTACCCACTCTATGACAACATGTAATGTATCATTTCAAATCTAGTAGAAATACTGCTGAGGACTTCATGTGTGTGTTCTGTCTACGTCTATTAACAGTGTGAGGGCTTCCTCTTTCCTATCGCAAAATGGTCTGTCAGTGTTTCACTGGATGACAATATTCATGAAGAATAAATAACTAGAAATAAATAGTCGTTGTTGACAAGAAAGCCAACTGAGAATGTAAGCATATAAACTGGACAGTATCAGTCATTTACAGAAGCAAAAGAAACTGCAGTGAACAATATACAGCAAGTTAATGCAGCAATTCAATTTTTTTAATTATTGTATACATCTGTTAGTATCAACAAGTGATAAGAAGATATTACTGGAAACACTATTTAACTAGTTTTCTAAAATAAATATCCAGCATTTCTCAAGTTCCCTTATATTTCCTATGTTTGGTGTATTAAATGAAAGTCACACCGGTGGCCCTTTGAACTGATAAAAATACAAAATCCTTTCATTCGCTTCTTTTGCTGTAAAAATCAAACGTAAGATGTACATGTCACACTCTGAGTGAACCTTCCTGTTCAAAACTGAAACAATAAAAGCAGTGCTATGTCCATTTGCACAACAGTAGGAAGCCAGCAATATAAATTTTACTTCAGAAAAGTTTCTCTTCAAAGTGGAACACCTCTCACTTTCCCAGATGATGATTCTTGCACACAGTACAGAGGCCGGTATAACAAGTACGAGGCTTCTATGGGAAATTTATGGTGACTGGAGAAGAAGGCTAATTGAAGCAGTAAAATAAGAGTCTGCTAAAGTGGCAAAGAGCTGATGGCTGGATATTAAGAATCCATTTCTTTTTCTGAGTGATTACAAGTTGATCAGTTACTGGAATGTGGTCGTGATTTTAAGCTCACTCTAAAGATACAATATTTTAAATGTCACCACCATGGCTGATAAAACATTGAAATGCATGTGTAAATTAAAGTGGTAACACACTGCTGTACACACTGAGAGTGAAAGGGCACCTATACGCCAGTGCCATGCAGCCTGTTGACCTTTGGTTGACTTTTCCTTGAGTGTTCTCGGGATGGGGATGTGTGGAGATGGTTCAGGGAGGAATAACAAGCTTTTGCAACATGTCTGATATTTAAAAGGATCACTCATTTAACAGACAGAAGAGATAAGAATCACCTCCCAGATAGCTGAAAATGACTCTTTTGTATAATATCAGAAAATGTCCATGATTGGCACTCAGACTGGAATGTTCCTCTTCTGAATCCAGTATTCTTTTTGTTTCACAGATTTCTCCATAAATTGAAACCCACATTTAACTTTGTACACTTTAGTGTCGTATGACCGCTTTCTAAGCCTTCAAATGTTGTCTTGAAAAGTTTTTCACAAAACAAAGACATTGTTTTCTCTCCATAGATGATCCGTTTCAGATCAGGCGGTGCTGGTAACTTAGTGACATCTAAACATCGATGGCCACCCCGTGTTTGGTGGAGATCACATCCCTGGTTCCTGTCAGATACATGAGCACTGAGCATAGGTGAGGAAGTGTCGCTGTGGTGCTCACGTACAGCCAATAAGGGAGCGGCGCCGTGTTGCCAAACGGGCACACCCATAAGCCGTGGCGCACTGCATCCCGAACATGGTGTGTTACCATGGAAATGAAAAGCATCCAGGGCAGCGAGCACCAAGCATCTTTGAGGCGCCCGATCCACATGAGGAAACGGAGGGAGAGACAGAGCACGGGAATGAGAGAGGAGCAGTGGAGAGGAGGACGCTGGGGGAGCGACACAGCAGCCTAAAAGGAAAGCAGGACAGGATATTATGGGATGGAGACGAGTTTACATAAACCAGTATCTCGAGGTCATTTCAGATCAGCATCTGAATACTCCAGAACTCCAGCAGGAGAGAACAGCTGGTTATGTTCCCCATCTTGTCTTTGAGGAAGTCTTTCAATCAGGGATGTGAAGTCCAGCAGGAGTTCTGGAGTATTGTTTAACACAAATATATACAGAATAGAAGCAGAATGGCCATCAATCAAGCTGGGATTACAGCCTGTTCACTTTTGTTGACTTTCCCTTAATAGTTCATAGGATGGAGTGTTAGACATAGTGGTACTTCAACCTTTTTGGGATTGGTGAAGGTCAAGTCTCGGATCTTGCAGAAGAAACCCTTCTTTCTGAATAGAGTGCAGACAAGCCTCTGCAATGTTATATTTCAAAGAGTCCCTCCTTCAACACTTAAGACAGGTATTACAGATTGGTATCTTACTTTCTTGGGGGAAAAAAAGTCCATGATTCATCTACACTATCTCACTCTCTTTTGTTTTACCCCCACAAGAATCCTGAATCAGCTGAAGGATGATGTTTAAACAATGTAGGAGACAAACACCAGAATTTTCTAATTTAGTCAAGTACAAAACAGACAGTTTAAAACCCTGACTGTTTTTCTACTCTAATCGTTCACTGCAAATAATTTAGACATGTAATAATACTTCTATAGTATGTTCCTTTGTACCGTCATTTTTAATCTTCATTAGACTTTAAAAAGTTGGAAATCAAATAAGAGCATACACTTAAGGTAACTGGTCTGTTTCCTGTGTGTACACTAGACACTCTCAGTTATGCAGAGGAACCTTCAGTAAGGTTGGTCTTACCTTGAGTGACAGGGATCCAGCCATATAGAAGTGGTCCAGGTCTATGATTGAAGCCAGAAGACCAGCCAGCAGCACCTCATACAGATCACTCTTTTTCCTGAGTCCAATAACAACTGCCCATGACCACAGCCCTATTAACCCATGCGTAGCGTTGTCCAACGCAGCACGCAGCCAAAGGTGGTGCTGAATGACTGACAGCTGAAGGGCGTGGTCTGCCACCACACAGAACATACCAAGTCCTGCTGACGCCAGCAGAGAGGCGGAGCTGAACGTCTGTAGAAGGGCCTGAGCTTTCTCCGTCTCCACAGCCAGACTGAGAGGAACAGGAGCACCTTCTCTCCCAAGGCCCACCCCCAATAAAGGGGAGGAGGAGGGGGATGAGTCAAGCTTGGAGTAGAACCCTTGCATGTTGACGGATGGCTGTGAGGGCCAAACAGCATTGAAGGTCAGAAAGAGTCAGGTAGACTGTAAAAAAAAGGAGAGGAAAAGAGGAGAGGAAAAGAGGAGGGGGGTAAGGCTTTAAAGCTTCAGATAGATCAGATACTACAGCTGAGACATTCATCATACATGAGTCTCTTCTAGCAAGTTACCTGGCTGAGATCTTTGAAGATGGATGTATCAACAATGCCCAGAACAAGAAGGCATATAGTAGCAAATTAAAAATGAACAGTTCTTTATATTACATGAAAAACTCAGTTAGATCAACAGATATCTATCTGAGTATACATCTAGATATGTACCTCAGTGATGTGTTACAGTACACTAAGTACTACTACTAGTGCCTTACTGCTGGTAAAACTCCTTATTTTCACATTTCACTCTTTGATTTAATAAGAATAGAAGAGAATAAGATAGATAGATTCAACGTGCACTAGTTCATATAGAGACTATATGAATTCAAATGAACTGATTTAAAAAACCTGAAGTCAGAGACTTGACAGTGGAGTACTGATCAGAAATAATTTTACAAACATATGCAGCACCACAATTTGGAAACAAAATTAAAAAAACATTTCATATTAACATCAGTGATGATCTGAAGGTGTACCCTTCGTTCTGATAAACACCTTGTTTGAAGACAACATTAATCCTAAAAATAAACCTCTCCTCCTCACTTGTCTTCCTAGCAAAGTGTTCACTGGAGACACCACGGAGTGATTTGAGCCCCAGGGTGACACAAAATGAGGTCTCTGTCTTGCAGCTGGGTGAAATGTAGGACAGTGAATGAGTCTGTAACTCGTCGTTACTAATGGCTGATGTAACAGCACTCTGTCTTTCTCGGGGACGTAACTCTTCCACGTTTTAAATATTAATTAGATTCACGTTATTTTTGGCAACTGCTGGCAGTTCCCGCTGAGTTAAGCTAACTGTGGCTAAAGACATTTTATTCGTTTGACATCTCCGTGTTCACTTTAGACTGTTGAAAAAAAAGAAGTGCACCTTAATAAAAATCTGTGTTTTCAGTGACAATGACAGCTAGCTGTGAGCTAAGTGGCTAACAGTGGAAGATGCTGCTTTGTGTAGGCGGACGGCAGTTATCACGGAAAGCGTATCTAAAGCTGAAGTAAATGACAAAACATGAAACGTGCTTAGCGATTAAAATATGTATTTCAATTACATACAGGCTAATACAATTGCATTAGTTGATATTTAAACAACCGGTTAATAATATCAAGATACATACCCCATTGCCCTGCATTAGTTATCTAGGTTTGCCTCTTCTTCGGTGGTGTATTGTGGTAGCGTTGACAGTCGGCGGCAGTCTGGTTCCACCTACAGGTCATATGTGAAACATCATGACAAGACAATATCCCCTGTACGACACGGAGGAGGATTAGGTTGCCAGTAAAAAATGCATATTTTTATTCACCTGCTGTTAAGAACGGGGTTTAGCATAGCATATCTCCCAAACAGAGACCCGAAAAAGGACAGGAACAAAAAGTACATGAAAACTGACGACTAAACTGAATACTCAGAACTGTTGTATATGCTCTTAATATCACTAGATGGCAGAATATTCCATATAATTAAAAAAACAAAAGACTGCACTTAACGAGACACTGTTACTGTGTAAAATTCAGATACAACTGAAACTGTCAGCTGCCTTGGTGTCTTTTATATTAAAAAATATTTTGTAATATTTTACTCTAACTATTAGTTGATGTAAGTCCAGGATCTAAATATTTCTGATACCCTTGAATATAGTGACAAGATCACTGAAAACAAGATAATTTCTTCGTGGCAAAGCATTGAGTAGTATTCTGCAGTAAGTAATTATAATTTCTGCATTTGGCAGAGATCTTGGACATAAGTGTTAACAAGCTTATAGAAAATGCTTAAATGACCTATGATGATATAGCCAAAATATTCAGCTCCGTGTTCCAGAACAAAGATAGAGGCTGCGTTTGAATGTTTCAGCACCAGAGACAGTGCACAACAGGGTACAAGACGGTTGTCTCTGCTGCCCTCTAGTGGCAGAAAAATGTTTTATTTTTATTTTTTTCCCCCAATAGCGTACAAAAACATCTTATATGTCCCTTTTAAGCTTTGAAAAATTATAATTTACAGCAGCCATGTTGTTTAGGTTTATAAAGCCGAAGATTGTCAGTTTTGGTAAGAAAAAATAAAAACCTCTGGAGATTTGATTGTTCTTGAATCAAGTGCAGTTCATGACACCCTAACATTAAAACCATAGTTCAACAATACCTACTGTACCTGATAGTTTGATCCAAACTCATCCTGTTACTTTTGCAAGGGTAGAATTAATGGATGGGTTTCTATATGGAATAATATTACATTTTTACTGGTTCCACCAATTAAAGTATGCTAAAATTGAAACAGAGAGAGCCAACCTATTAAAGGAATTAGAGCACATCATTGTAAGTGTGTATGTTGTTGAAACACTATATAAAAACTGTGAAAAATGTAATTTAATTTAAAATTTAAAACAAATTTAAAACTATGGTGAGCAATCTTCTTAAAGACACATTTTGTTATGTATTCAAATCATTTTTAGATAGCATGATGTTACAGGCTTAAAGTAAGCCGATGCAATCACTTCATTCAGTCTGGGGTAAATGATTCGGTGGCTTACATTCCAATTCACCTCTATGCTCACTCTGCCTGTGCAATCAATGCGCAGAACAGAGTCTTCCACAAGCTCAAAATCAGCAAGCTAGTCACACAGGAACAGTGAAGGGGGGTAGCTGATACAGTAAGCATTGACCATGATGCACTGTGCTCTTTTCCTCAGTACTCTACTCTTGACCTGTCCTGCACCATTAGTGACACAGTGCACATTTATGCGGTTTGAGGGACTGGCTTTGACATTTTTCAATTGGGTAACTTCTTAATCTAGCGCACTCTTACTAGCTTTCCCAGCTTTAATGTTTCTGTCTGTTTAAAACTGTGGGGGGAAAACCAGGTGACATAATGCCCTTAAAAAGCAAAATGATAAGAAGCTAAAGTTTGCCAAAGAGAACACAAGGCTGAGGTACTGTAAGGTACAAAGAAAAGTAAGATTAAATACTGTGTGAAGAAAAAGAAGCATTGCATTTGTAAAATATAGATAAAGGAAGTCATAGTGCAAAGATAGAGAGGCAGCAAGTTGAGTGTTTAAAAAAGGCGAGAGCAGAAGTGAGAGTGGAGGAGAGACCGTGTCACTCATCCAGTTATCAGCGAAAGGTCAAACTGGTCATTAGAGCAGAGCAGGGCTGCTGGAACTGACAGGTTCAGATGGACACACACACACACACACACACACACACACACACACACACACTGAGAGAGACTGACAGACACACTTTCCTATATTTGAGGTTATAGTGGATCACACATGTGGTTGAAGCCAAGGCATGGCTTAACCTTGTGGTAACCTTAAAGTTGTTATTAAATAAAATGTGGTTGCCCTAAAAGTAAAAGGTTACAGTTCTATGTATTAGTTGTGAAGTTTCTTATATACTTAAAACATAGAAAATTATTAACTATTTCCAACGCTCAAAAAACCAATGGAAACGAGATCAGCATCCTGTTGCTGCTGTCTTTTTAATCTCCTTGTCATACACTGTCATTGTTAATATTAATTGGATTCTTATCGACAAGCCCATTTAAAAAAGAAAGGATGAGCTAATGTAAGCAAGAGAAGGAGGGAAGAAGGAAAGAGTAATGAATGCAATACCCTAAGCAGCAGCTACACTCTAGTCAGCAAACCTACACACACACACACACACACACACAAACACACACACAGAAGACTCCAGCTGACAGCTGTTAGATGGTGTATTGATTTGTCCTCGCTCTACAGAACGGCCTGCCAGAACTTGTCAGAATATTGAAGGAAAGAGAGCTTGAGAAGGAGTGTGAGACAGTGAGACAGATTTAAGAGAGAGAGAGAGGCTCGGAGAGTGAGAGATAAAGGTCAAATAGGGAATCTTTACCATACATATGTAACTGAGTCATATTTTCTCATCGAGTGTATGATATTGAATATTGATATCAAATTTAAATGTGACACATTAGATGGCAACTCATGTCTGTTGCCTGATCCTGCAGTATCTGTGTGTTTAGAGAGAGAGTTAACCACAGCTTGAATTTATTTTTTTCCTAAGACAGACCTCATTTCCACAAGGCTCAATGACATCATACTCATCAAGTTTACTGCTTGAGGTTTTAAACAAAGCTTTAAATACCAAACTTATTTGTTAGAGAGAATAAACAGCAAACATTACCAAAACGTTGCGTTGAAAGTATTCACAGTTTAAAGGTCAACATTTGGCTTGTTTTAAACCTCTTTGGTAATATGAATATATGTGTCTGGTTCAATTAGAGATCTAAGACCAAAGCTATTTAGAAATTATGGCCAAAGCAGTATAAACGATGACCAAAGTCCCAATAAAGAGCAATTATCCTTTCAGGTTAGGCAAAGACCATTAAAATTCCAAGAGGCACACGCATGTCCATGTGTTTTGCAGGTGTTGGGTAACAAGCAGGAAGACTATAAAAGAGAAAGAATGACTTCATGCTGCTGTCACATCCTCCTTTTGTATTAAGTGAGCGTGACTGACAAGGTCTGTCTTCATCACAGGAAGAATCTCTCTGTAGAGAACTATGAACCTGCACACTGAGAACCGAGTTAAGCATACGTTGTTTTTTTCTCCTCGGTGGGAGCAGTACGGAGTGATTCTGGTGTTTTTAAAAAGCTAAGAGTTTTTGATGTATTCATGAACAGTATGGAGCCGATTCTCCTGTTTTTCTTTATTGAACTTACTTCTCAAGCAGCAATTCATAAGTTTCAGACAGGGCAAGAAACATGAGGTGACTGCCTGTCATTATTTTTTTTAGCTAACTGCAAGACTTTTGGAATGATCTGGGGCGACTGTGGTTCAGGTGGTAGAGTCGTCGTCTCTCAACCCGGAGGGAGGGTTCGATCCCCAGCTCCTGCAGCAACATGTCCGCTTGGGCAAGACACTTAACCCCAAATTGCTCCCACTGCTTCCTCTGTGGTGTATGCATGTGTATGAATGGGATTAGTTACTTCTGATGGTCTCACTACACAGCAACCTTTGCCATCAGGGTGTGAATGTGGCGGTGTGACATGCGGTGTAAAAGCACTTTGAGTATTTTGAAGACTAGAAAAGCGATATATATGCTCAAGTCCATTTACCATTTGGTTGCAGACAGTAACAGTATAGGGGACAGCAGTATAGACTTGGGTTGGGACCCAGAGGGTTGCATTTTTAAGTCCTAGCTGGTACCATTTGTGGAATCTTGGACATATTGGATAGGGGCCAGTTTACTTCCCGAGTGCTGCCGAAGTGCCCTTGCGAAAGGCACTGAACCCCCAATTCCAATTCCTGTGCAACCACCTGACCCTGTCACTTATTGTAAGCATGCCATCACACTGTTGAAACATTTGTCTCAAAGCTCAGCAGGGCCTAAGAACAGCATCCGCTCTTCCTAAAGGTAGAAACTGAATTAACTCTTAGAACAGTTTTCGACTGTACGCTCATGTTTGCTTTTCATTTTACATCTCACATATATAATGAAAATTGTTTGAAGAATAATTAAATGAGTTGAAAAGAGCCAACACAAAAAAGAATGTGTAGTTATACCTACTGGAGATATATGTTAGGTGTCACAGTGAAACAAAGAAGTCAAGAGAGAATGATGCATCATGCTTACACTTTAGCCCAAAATTTAGAATCAGCACTTCTGGTCACCCATGAAAAGCCCAATATTGCTAACACCTGCTGTTAAGAACGGGGTTTAGCATAGCATATCTCCCAAACAGAGACCCGAAAAAGGACAGGAACAAAAAGTACATGAAAACTGACGACTAAACTGAATACTCAGAACTGTTGTATATGCTCTTAATATCACTAGATGGCAGAATATTCCATATAATTAAAAAAACAAAAGACTGCACTTAACGAGACACTGTTACTGTGTAAAATTCAGATACAACTGAACATTCCCTTCAAGCTTACAAGTATTGATTTTCATAATTAGAAAAGAAGGTGATTCGTTTTAGGGCAGAGAAGTAATCAATGTGCCATCACTGTTATTACACTGGGAAGTTATTGCACCTGTGACTCCTTGTCTCTTTAAAAAATGAATGTCCTCTACCCAATCTAAAGCCAACCCGCCTCCATGTAGTGTTTCATTTCTGAGGAGAAACTGATTTAGATGAGCAGTTTAGAAGAGAAGTGAGGAAGTGAGTAAGAGGCCAGCATGTCATCATTCATTGTGAAATGGTCACATTTAATGGTTGAAACCTGTCATTGTATATACATCTATAAAAAAGACCCCAGGTACAGGTTACGACATTCTACTGCTAATACATACATTATTATTATTATTATTAAATAATAAACCTTTTGTTCAATGTTAAAGTTACATATCATAGTTTACAAAATAGGATCAAGGAGAATTAAGCCATTATGAATGTCTGAGAAAAAAAAAAACTAAAATCCTCTATGTGTTTTTATTACTTGTCCATAAAATAAAAAACAAAAACAAACAATAAGACACATCAAAATTCCTTTGAATAACATAATATTAACTTGTGATATTGGCTATTGAAATGTAAACTGCAAAAAGACATTTTTTTTAAATGTTTCTTAAAGGCTTTAGAAAGCAAACTGTTTGTGTTATTGTATTTTACAGCACGGAACAGAATGAAAAGAAAAACCCAACAAAGCTTGTATCAATTTATGATAACCAACTCTGTCACCCTAATTCCAAAGTGGAAACAAAAAAAATATGTGGGAAAAGAAATGTTCAGTCTCAATTCCACTTTATTATTATTATTTGTACAATCCAGGTCTTCCTTGCCAGTTGCTGAAAGCAGTGTAAAGCTAACTGTCTAAATAAGCCAGACTATGGTTACTGAATTCTTCAAAGTGTTAGTCCTTATATCCAAAAAAAAAACCTTGACTCGCTCCGTCTGTTTCTTTCAGTCATCCAAGTTGACAGATTCAGTCAGATTGAGTATTTCTGTGGCCTCTTTGTTTAATCTTTTACACAAACAGGAGCTGCAGGGTTCCTCAGGTCCATCCCAAGTTTCATTTGTATCCCTTGTGAGTTGGGTGGCAATCAGGTGTCAAACACACACACACACACACACACACACACACACACACACACACACACACACACACACACACACACACACACACACACACACACACACACACACACACACACACACACACACACACATACACACTATATACGCACTCACTCACACAACTTTGTGGAGTTTTTAACCCACGATGAAGGCAGACACAGGCTTCAGGTTCAGGAAGCTCAGTGAAATGTTTGGGAATCTTTGTTGGGGGTGAAGTTGAGTCTTTGGCATGATGATTTAGCTGTATGGGGACTGCTACGGTAACTATACACACAAACGCACATGCTTTTAATGTGTGTGTGTGTGTGTTTGTCTGTACAGTGCTTAAGATTCAGAAGAAAGCAAAAATTAAGACTAGCAATTAATCATAAAAAAAAAATACAAAGGTCATGGAGAGATTTTTTTTCCGTCATCGCAGGAGTTGATTTTCTTATTTCTGAAGAGGAGATTCCCAAACTGTTGTCTGCCAAACAAAGTCTGCTGTGGCCCATCAGAACCACCAGGGGGTATTCTAAGTCTGCCTTTACTGCACACTACTCGCTTCTTGTTGTTGCTCCTGTTGCTGCTGTGTTTGTTGTTCTGGATGATGATGATCATGATGTTCATGATGATGGCGTTTCCAAAAGTTCCTCTGAAGAATTTCTCTGTCACCAATAATCAAAAAATGCTCGATGGCATTATCATCGTCTGATTTCATGTCTAAGTAATCTTGGTGAGTAAACGGCATGATGGACAGATATGATCAATGCACTGTATCCTTGAAACATGTGCAAAATAGAAAGAATAGCCTCTCCCCCTCCTCCTCTTCCTCCCACTCCCTTCAGGAATACGACATTTACATCTGGAGAAGGAGACAGAAGCACAAATTATATAGGCATCGCATCAAACAATCAATTCTTTCTATCTTTTTTTAAAGACATTTTTTGGGGCTATTTTTCGCCTTTAATGGATAGGAAAGCTAAAGAGAAACAGGAAGCACTAGGAGGAGAGAGATGACATGCAGCAAAGGGCGGACTTGAACCCATGGCCGTTGCAACAAGAACCATAGCTCGGCACAACCGCCAGGCCATCCGATGCTCCAATTATTTCTGTCTTTTAATGTTGCAAAAGTCCCAACGTTTTATTGGAATGTACTTATTCCCTTACAATCTACATATTATCCATCCATCAATCCAACATCAATGCTTTTTCCCGTTTGGGATTGCAGGGGGCTGGAGCCGATCCCAGCTCCCATTGGACGAGAGGCGGGGTACACCCAGGACTGTTCCCCCAGTCAATCCAGAGACAGACAACCAACCACCCTGATTCACAACTACGGACAAAAACGTCTGTATAAGCCGTGTTCTACAGCTGACGTTAGTGAAGGTGAAACGTTTTTTTAATCCTGTCCTGAAGGCTGGGTCATTTGAAGACGACAGGACCATGTTCAGATACACAAATGTAGATTTCCCAAGCAGTAAATTGATTTCAACTTTTTTAGAAGTTAAGAGAGATTCATCTTTGTTGTGGCATTAGTTTAAGCTTGAACTATACATGGTATTTTATTATCTTGTGTTTTTTTATTGTAATTCTTAAAATTACTTAATTTAATGGGAGTTCTCCAATTAACGACAATAGGGCACTTCCATGCAATACTGTCTGTTGGTGTGTTCACATTTAAATGTTATTTGAAAATATCTATATTACCAAAAATGTCTTTCATTATCTGGAGATATGATGATGTGTATTAAAGTAAAATAGACTAAGGGAAGGAGCTACACTCAGTCTCCAGTGGTTAAAATGAGCAGCAGGTGTCTAGTTGGATATACATCAGTGTTTAATGTAATTTGGCTTAAGAGCTTTTATCGTGTGTGTTGTTTGTCATTGTTTCTTCTTTGCTTGAAAAAGGTGCAAAAACCATTCCCCGTTTTCACATGTTGCAGTCAGGTTTGCTCTGACATTCAGCTTTTCAGTATTCATTGTTGGACATCTTCTTTCTCGACAGCACACATACTTTTACAACATGATTTACACTGTAGAACTATAAAATTAATGGGATGGGACAGCTTTGAATTGGATTTTACCCCAAACCCTTCAGGGGTTCTGCAGAGAAATATGAAGAAAGACTCCCCGCTGGGTCATAAAACAAACTCACCCAATCGTTGTTGCTCTTGTTATATTAAACCTGCTCTTGACATCAATAGACATGCATGGACTTGCCAATATGTGACTGAATGGCTGAGCTCATAATCAATTCAAAGATGAGGGCTGGTAGACTCATTATAAGTGTTTTGTGAGTGTGTGTGTGTGTGAGTGTGTGTGTGTTTGCTCACCACATGAACAGCAGCAGCATTCCTAACAGCAAAGGGGAGAAAAATGTGAGGAGTCTTGCAGCTCTGCCGACTGGAGGTTCAGCTTTTTGTGGTGCGTTGGAGGATGGTATGGGGGAGGTCTTTGTTTCTGGAAAACAATCAAAAAACACAATAAACCTTACTGAGCATATTTTTTTTATAATAGAACCCTAGCATCACATTTTACTTCAGTTTTTTTTTCTTGCTGTGTTGCACAATCGTTTGTCCCTAAGGGATGATGGAGCATCCAAAATGTCGCTCTGATGAATGGCCGCCGAAAAGTGTTCATCATACAAGGAAGCAGCCAGCAGAAAGGAAAACACAGTGCAGAGTGGAATCAATTCTAATCAGCAAGCACAATCAATACAGGACTTATCAAGGCAGTTATGAAGTGAACTGGACAAAGAAATCTCTTCATTCTGGAGCCGCAGGGAAACGTAGGCAGACGGGGGGGAAGAGATGGAGCCAAAAAGACATGGAGATGAAGAAAAAAAGAGTGAGGAGGAGGTAGAGATCCAGAAACCGTATGGAGAGAGGTTGAGTCAAAATATGAATTGTGACAGTCGATAAAAATCCTCAAACTTTTAGAATATACCCATCATTTTTGACTGATAATAAAAACTTAAAACATTATTTTTTAACATTGTCATAGTCTAATGTAAGTCACAATCATTACTTTAGACTGACTTATTGCACTGCACAAAAACATGGCATAATGAAGATTTCACAAAAACTGACCCTAGAGGCAAAAACATTAATTCTTAAATTTTGACTCGTTAGAACAGAAAACATATAAAAACATTTATCATTAAAGAAATTAAGGATGAGTTGGGGTCTAGCTAACGCTCTTTTGTCTTGAGACTTGACTTAGTGTGTAAACCCAACAGACCTGAAACTTTGTCCTTAAATGCTCCCCAAAAATAAATGAAATATTTCCCTATTTTATACGGTGAGACTTTTGGATAGAACTGCTTTTCAAGTGCAGATAAAATTAAAGAAAGAGTAAAAAAGTTCTACTCGCATTCATATTCTGTGGATACAATCATGTTCAAGTTTATGAGGTTGGCTCCACAAAGCTTGCGGCTAACATAAATATGCTGAAAATTACAATGTGCTCTTCCTTATGCTGTTTCTAGTACTTCAGTGTGGTTTAACATCGCCTGACAAATAAAAATATCACAGTTTAATGTTTTATAAAACGGGGCTATTGCTACAGCTGCAGGCAGCGCGGTAGATATTAACTTGTGCACACTGTATTCAGCTTAGTCGACAAGCAACTGGATTTTCTTTTTCTATAACCGGAGTGAGAATATGATTTCACTCTCCTTTCAATTAATGACTGCGCAGCAGCACAGTGTTGGGAGTGGGGAGATATTAGGAGAAAGCAGCCAGGTGTGAAATAGCTAGAGGGAGAGAGAGAGAGAGAGAGAGAGAGAGGGAGAACTACAACACGTTTAACTTGATCAGCATCTCAAGTGCAACACATCCCTCCTGCAGAAAAAAACCCCAAAACATTTTGCTTTGGAGACGTGGAGAAAATAAAAATTATGCAGGAATAATGTGATGGTGATGACAAGAGACAGTTATTGGATGCCATGTTCATGTTAAAAGCTAGTTGGGGGACGAGTAAAGACGGGGTGACAAGACAATGATGTCAGGAGGAAAGAGGAGTGATAGAAACGAGAGCAGCGAAGAAAATCATGTTAAGGAGCGGGAAAGGAAAAGAGCATGCAGAGGGAGAAGTGAGGGGAAATCTAAAACATTTGGATGTCTGGAAAAAATATGCACAAGGGGAAGGGGAAGGGGAAGGGGAAGGGGAAGGGGAAGAGGAAGGGGAAGAGGAAGGGGAAGTAATACGGTTCAATACACTGAATGACTTGAACTTCAACTCCCCTGCCTGCTCATTTGTTCTTCTTTTGGAGTCTTTAGGATATTTTAATTGAATGTAAGCTCTGAAGCTTAAATTTAAGACATGTTGTTGCCATCATTGTCATTCAAAGACGACATCTCAAAAGCACAGGAAAGCTAGAGGAGCTACTACACTACTAAAAATTCAATTTTCAAGTTTCAAAGCACAGATAAATATTAAGTTGTTGAATAAATAAAATATATTGAAGGTGTTTTATAAACATGCATCAAATGACAGGACTGTAAAAGACGTACAGCAGAAGTTCACAGGTCAAGAACTTTAAAAAAAAAGCACAGGATGGCAAACATTTAGCGTAATGTACCCAAAGAATAAAAAACATGAACTGATTTTACATAATGGATGCATTGAAGAAGGTCTATAAAATGTAAAACTAAGATTCAGTCTGCAGCTGACAGTGCTTGCTAACTAAATGCAAAATAGATGTCTGATTTAGAGAGTCATTGCCAGATTCTATCCTTGCACTTTTATGTACAAAGAGTTGGATTTTACTTTTTCTGAAAAAAAAATGAAATTCTAATTAGATATAACAAAATACTCCTACCCATAATGCTTTTTAAAATGTAATTTGGTTTTTAATTGCCTTCATTTGAGGGTACAACGGATAGATAATGAAATCGAGGAGAGAGCAGGGAATAATACGCAGGAAAGGAGCTAAGAGTCTGAATTGAATCTAGGCCACCTGCTTGAAAGACTCCGTACATGGAGCAAGACCTAACTGCTAGTCCATCAGCGCCCCGCACCTCAAACTTTTTATGGAGAACTAATGACTTTAATTTAAAACCCTAAATGTCTAAAATATCACCAACAATTCAACACTCCACATCTTAATGAAAAAATAACACCCGATGGATCAGATCCACCACACAACAGAGGCAGGACCTTTAACACAGCTCAGCAGAGACGGTGACCTGAACGAGCCACTTAGCACTTATAAATAGTTGTAGACATGGAGAATATAAGAAGTGATATCTAGTTTGGTGCTAGACAGTATCCACTTTCTGTCTCACAAAGTGGGTGAGGCTGATACTTATATCTGTGATGATTGCAACATTTGAGGTGGTGGCAACTTTTTAAAGCCTCAACTGATCTACTTTTTACTTCCTGGAATGTGGTTGCTAAGCAATAGTCCTATCACTGAGGATGGGATTTCGAACAGTCGTCCGTCTGTCACTGTGTTATCCACTTGATGTGAAATGAGGTTGTTGATGCCAGGACACAGAACAGACATTGAACTACAAACAGCTATTTTTGTTTACCTCCTTTGGGTATAGGCGAACTGCTGTTACTGATATATGAACAGAGAAAACAAATTAACAAAAAAGATGAGGAAGAGGCGATGTGGCAGGATGACAGGAGAAAATAAAGAATGTGTACCTGTGTTAAAGGACTGTTAGCCACACAATCAATAAGTCACAGGAAGTCTGTTCATTTCCTATTCGGCTGAGTGACCAGGGAATATTGGTCCCTGTGGTGATGTTAACAAGCTGGTCAGGTGGAAGAAGTTGGCCCTGACTGGACTGTTTGTGTTTATCAGCCAGATCCAAGAAATCAGTTTTGTTCCCTGATTCTCTGCTGACGTGATTCTGCCTCACATATAATTGTTTTATTTGTTGAGTGCAAACTAAAATATATCTTCATTGATTTGTATTTTTTCATCTAATTCAAAAGCCTGTATGTTTCAATCAACTAGCTTTTAAGCAAAACATATTTAAGGGGCAGATCATTACAAAGTAAATGGAGCACCAGATATTCAAACAAAGAACTAGAGCAGATGTTTGCCCATGAACAAATAATGTAAAAGTTATCTGCTGATATCGCAGCTCTATTTATCCTTAAGGATTAGACTTCCTGGTAAAGAGGTTGCATGTAACATTTGTATACAAGGATTCCTTGTTAACTATGACATGAGTGTCTTAAATGTAGATCTCTGTGGGAGCGCCAATGGTCTATCAGTTATGTGGTACAGCCCTTGTAGCAGGGGCCCTTTGCTGCATGTCATCCACCTCTCTCTACTCAAACCATTTCCTGTCTCTCTTCAGCTCTCCTATCTCATAAAGGCAAAAAGGCCCCAAAATAACTTTAAAAATTCATCAACATCTCCGTTAGACTGTATTCTATCTTTCCTTTCAGTATACGACTTTTTCACCTCAACTAAGAAATCCATTTTTTAGACATTTTATTTTTCAAACAATTTTCAAAAGATTGTTTGTATTACATTGAAAATGCGCCAAAAAATTGCTTTTTTCCGCATTGTTTCTTCCTCTTCTCCTCATCTGTCTGGATCAGGTTGACAAAATCACACTGACAAACTGTGTTCTCAGTAATGGTTAGTGCAGTAAACCCCAAAGTCCCTGAAAACTGATACTAACAACAAAACAGTTGTACATCTGTATAGGCCAGAAAAGAGATAGACACAAAGGGTGAGGTGACAAAGTTAGAGTAAGAGAAAGAGTGATGGATCAATAGAGAGAGAAGTCAGAGGAAATGGAAAGGACAGAGACTGAAAAGGTGAAAGAGAGACCTGCGGGTTAAAGAGAGAATGAGATGGAAGGACAGAACAGGACAAGCAGAGAGGGAAGGGAAGGGGAGAAGCCGCAGCTGGATCGAGAGGATGCATGAGGAGAATCCCAATAACCTCCTGTTCTTTTCCTGAGAACAAGAAAAATACAATGGGTACTGACTCAGTGATAGCGTGTTTCACTTGTTTGTGTGTGTGTGTGTGTGTGTGTGTGTGTGTGTGTGTGTGTGTGTGTGTGTGTGTGTGTGTGTGTGTGTGTGTGGAAATGTTAAAGCAGCCTTCATGTTCTGTGTGAGCTGTTTAGCGTGTGTGTTGTATGTTTCTCTGCATGCATGAATTATTTCACTGTGTGCTTATCATGTGTGCAGTACTCCTTCTGACACATAGGAGTCACTGTTGTACCTTAAAAACAGTTAAGACACATCAGTGATCAGGTAAAAAGACAAAGGAGGACAGGTCTACAGAGGATTTCAAATGAGGTTCAGATTTTAAGTAAGTTATGATTTTGAATGAGTTTTTTCCAACTTTGCCTCCTATCTAGCTATCTGATGTGAAGTGGTGTCGCATAGTTGATTAAAAAAAACAGCCCATACTCAAGTTACTTTTACTTTGTGGACATGCAGTGATCACATTTCACACTTAGATAGAGGTCTGATGTTAGGAGAGGATTGTAAAAACACAGGAATGTAGAAACAAATAGAGGCAAGGCTAGATGTTTTTTCATCTCTGATCAGTGGATGTACAAGTACAACAACACAACATTTAGTTAAAGGGTGATGTCAGCCTTTATTTAGCATTTTAGGCAAAATCCAAAGAAAAGGCCAAAAGAAGTTTGTAAATTCTGAATTTTTTAAAAAGGCAACTTGTTTGTTTGTTGTTAATCTGCTCTTCTGTATATGACCAATTATTACTATTATGTTAAACATTCATCAACAAAATGTTTAGATCCATTTTAAGGCTTCCTTTTCATTAATCAATTGACAATTTGGACACCAGATCCACTTGGGTGCCTGAGTAACAAAGTGTTTCATGAGGTGGCCTACAATAATACCATGTAGAATAGATGTAAATAAAATGTAAAGAAGAACATGAACATGAAAAGAAATCAAAATGTGGACTGTCTCCGTTTTGAAGTCATATCTTAGATTTGGGGCTGTACTCTGTCAATAGCAAGTCAGAAGGGATTTAAAACATTTGGACAGATCTTGAAGTCTGACAAGAAGTGGTCAAATTGATATTTGACCTAAGAATTATTTCTCCACAGATGATTTGTCTCTTCCCTAGCAAAATACATATTACAGACAAGAGCTGCATCAATGAGAACGTGTGAGACATTTTAAGATTCTGGTCTTCTAAAAGGTTTGACCTCTTCACAAAATGGAGAGAGCCATCTAGTTTTTCTAACTTCTACTACTTGAAGATCTCTGCTTTTTGATGAAGAAGTGAACTTAGGGTGAGGTCACATTAATTCACTGTTAGATTGGCTCATGGAAGAGTAGAGCTAACAGCAATCCTAAGATCATTACACAGACCTTAAAGTTAAATCCAATGTTGTTCATGAACTGAATCTTCATAAACAGTATTTTTCAGTAAAATACTTCCTACTGTTTCAAATATTACCCCAAAGTATTCATCAGCCTGATATATGAAGCTGCTGACGCTATGCATGAACACTCCCATATTTGCAAGATCACAGCAGGATTGCAATTTAGAAAGTGCAAATGAGTGGAATTGACTTTAAAAAGTGTCAGTCTATTTTCAGTGTTTATTTATTCAAAGTATGTCCTTCCATTCGGGGTTTACTATTCCAGAGTGGTCAGAGAGACATGCACAGAAGAGTGTTCAGGCTTGGAATGGATGTCTTATTTTTCAGAGATCATCAGTGCGTTGAGAGATTTCGATTTGACAAGCGAGGCGCCCTTGATCTCTGCCACATGCTGAAGGGGTGCCAACTAGATAACTCCCAGAGATAGCTTTTGTGTTTGTGTGGTTTTGAGTGTATGCTTGTGCATGAGTGTGTGAGTGTGTGTGAGTGTGCATGAGTGTGTGTGAGTGTGCATGAGTGTGTGAGTGTGTGTGAATGTGTGTGAGTGTGGTGTGTCTCAGGAAACACTGAAAATAAAACAATCTACAATGAATTTAAGTAAGATTACCATTTCTCATGCATACAAAATGGTAGAAAACGTAGGTGTTGTTGCAGTGTAAGTGAGCCAATCTGAGCTTGTAGGAGAGACGTGAGCGTTTTTAAAAAGATGTTTTCCCTGAGGCGATGTTCAGGAGCTCAGGTTGATGTGAGACGATTTGTCTTGAGGCTGCTGGATCTCATGCTCAAGCTGTGATAAAAGTTCAAGGCTATCAAACGCTTACAGTGTACTCAATTTAATGATAAAGAAAGTTATTAACTAAACTTAATTTCATACCTAAGTGGTTCAGGCCGCAGGCACGATGAACAATGGTAAAAACATTATAGGAATCCTATATTATCATCACAGTGATTTTTCCATCTGATGGACATTGGGACTGACAAAAACCAACCAGCATTAAAGAATTGATACATAAAGTCCCACTATTACAGCCTTTTGTCAATCCAGCTTCATATTGACCTCTTTGTACGAACATGTATAAAGCAAAATGATCAATTCTGCTGATGATGTCACAAGCCGGGGATTTTGTTAAATATTGTTCACTACATTATCTCCTCCATATATCACATCTAGTCATGCACATTTGAACATTCATCTAGAACCACCATCAATATATATATATATGCATATATATATGCAATATATATATATATATATATCAACATCTATGACCAAAAACCTGTAAAAGATTTTGTCTTCAGCACTCATTTGCGATTTAGTTTTTTAAATTCAAGCCCACTAAAGTAAAATGGTCAACCTGTTTCAAATATCACCTGCTTAGCATAAGCATTTTAGCATTGTCATTTTTTAGAATGCTAGTACCACTGTTCTGAAAATACAGCCCAGCAGATCTGTAAGAAAGGCTGTTGCCTAATGTTTTTGTTTCACCATACCTCGTTGTATTTCTATTTTTATCATAATTTTGCAATGTGAACGGAGGGCAAATCTGTCTGTCAGCCTTTTCTTCCCAATATTTTTGGACTGAAGCAGGGTGATTTTGTAAGTAGATACAGTATCTCATATGCATTAAAAAAACTTTATCCCAGAGAGTCCAACTAAAAAAAAAAGAAAAAGTTCTTTGTAACATTGGCAGTGAGGATTGAATGCTGTTTCCAGAAATCTGAATGTTCAGCTCTGACAGTTCTGGTTCCAAGAGTAATAACTTTCTTTGCATTTATTTTAGGCTCTAAAAATATGTAGCTGGGCTAACTCACCGACTTTAATAGCAACCCTTAGGCAAAAATAAAAAGTACAGACTTTAATTGAGGCTTTGACCTACCAGTAGGAAAGTCCACTTCAGTTGTTGAAGTGATTGGCAGAGGATCTTCAATCCAGGGTGTAGCATGGACAGCCACACTCCAGTCACTCCATGTTCCAATCTCTGTGTCCTTTGCAGCCACCTTTGAAACACCAAAATAAATCTGGTTAATTGATACCAGATTCAATCTATTAAATTCAAAATCTATGTTAGATAGAATTAGGTGTTGATTAAGACAGGGGGGTTCAAATGTAGCCCTCCATGTAACATATTTTGATAAGCTCATTTAGAACCAAACTTGCAAAACCAGAAACTTCACCTGGATGATGTACTCCTTCCCAGCATAGGCATCGGTTATGGTGTGGAAGGTGCTGTCAGATATCTCCACCTAAACAGCCGACGAAAAGAGATTGTGAGGTAAGTTTCAATCAGGAAGAAGGACACTCTAAAGTTGGAGTTATTCTTGAAATCTAAGAGACGTAACATAATTTATAATTTGAACTGGTGTATTTCCTGAAGCTACAGACTGACCCCTGAATGGGATCCATGGTTCTTTAAGGATATCAAATGTTCCAACATGATCAATTATAAAAATTGTTAGCTATAAAAGGCAATTCAGCCTGGAAGTCCAACCCTCAACCCGTAGCTCTAACCATAAATTATGTGCTCAGTATAGCATTCCTAGCCTGGGACTTTAATGTTTTGTGGGTGGTGGATGCAGCTGTGCCGTGAAGGATATGATTTTATTCAGCGTTCATTTATTTGCCACACAACTTTTATCATTATCCGTGCATAGTTCAAGTTTGTTACTTTATCTTTGCAGTGTTTTACATCTTACTCTTACATTGATTAAACATCCATGGCCTTGCAGCCTCCACAGATACCACAACTCGGACACACGTGCAAAATACCAGTGGCATAATTGATGATTATACCAGAAAGCTTTGGCATCAATGCTACATCATTTTGTAACACAATACAATGTATGCCAACATTTAAAAGCCTTTTGTGCACACTTTAATTTGCAGAGCGCAACATAGAATGAACTAAATGTTGAGTCATTGAGAGGAGCATGGGAGAATGATTTGCTTCCTCCCTGTAATTTACGGTTAGTGTTGTGTGTGCATTTGTTAGTGTGTGTGTGTGTGTGTGTGTGTGTGTGTGTGTGTTTGTGTGTGTGTGTGTGTGTTTGTGTGTGTGTGTGTGTGTGTGTGTGTGTGTGTGTGTGTGTGTGTGTGTGTGTGTTTGTGTAAGTGTTTGTTTGCCTTAGGCCCATGTCTGATTGACTGGAGGGGAAAAAAAGGAGAACGACAGTGCTGCCTTTCTACTCCTGAAGTTGTATTTAATGATTTAGTGACAATCTGTTGCCTTCTGCAGCCTACCACAGCCGGAAGCAAGCACGCACGCACGCACACACGCACGCACACACACACACACACACACACACACACACACACACACACACTCACACCCACACGTCTTGGGTATTTGGGCTAATACAAGAGCCTGGAGTTATATGTAATAATTTACTGTGTTAACTTAGGAAGAAGTTTGTTTATTGTGTCAGCTGGACAAAATAAAATACAAACAAGTGTTTACAACATTGAATGAATGCTAAAATGTTTGAGTTGGCTTGAAAACCGCAGCACAGTTCAAATCCTCTACACAGTAAAGAGGTGACTGATAATGGTCATCCTGATCGTTTCAAGGTGTTAATGCAGGTGAATCTCTTTCATAAGATCTGAGATTATGCTTCTTCATTTAATATTGACATGCCTTTTAGTCATCAACTGATCTCAAATACTTCACATATTACTCTGCACACATGTTATTTGCATTGATGGTGTAAAAGCTGTAATTTAAAAGGACACAATTTGGGCCATGTGCTCTTTATCAGGAAACAAACAGACATGGTGCTTAATTGGTAACGTTTTCTTTATTCTTAACAGAATATGACCCTCCTTTTACTAGAAAAACATTTCTGACTGTATGATGACATCCAGCAGTTTATTGGATGAAGTTGTTTCTTTTTTAAACCTTCCCATAACTCCAGACTTTGTGGGGCCCCTGGACATCCTTTTTAATTGGTTATAATAAAATGGTGCCCTACAGGTCGTAAAAAAAGCAAGCAGTTCAACCAGATTATCCTACCTGCATCATTTGTTAGTAAATTGAAACTGAGAGCCCATTAATGTCTTTAATTATGCCGTGGTGTACAGATGAATTGCACCTGCACAATTGTAATAATGCAATACAAAAGAGTCAAAACAGCAGACGGTGGACTTTTACAACTAACAGTCTTTGTAAAATTTTCACAAATCACCTTTTATATATCTATAGGGTAATGTAATATTGATGGAAATTATGTGCAAAACTACGACCATCAGATAAATTAGGCCTTTAAAGAACAGTATTTGATTTGATCCAAAAAAAAAACTCACACCACCATCAAATTTTTTTTCCAACTACCTGCTGTAACCAAAGCTTCCAACTGGAGTTTCCCTCTCAGCTCTTCAAAATGTGCAAATCTGGAGTAGATCTGACAAATAAGTCCTTCGTACAGACCCAGCATCTGTGCTTCCTCTGTCTTCCTGTAATCTCTCTCTCATCGCTCACCCGCTCAGTAAAGTTGACTGGTCTTTTTTCAACTTTGCCTTGATCTCCGCAGCCTCCCTCGACCTGCTGTAACTCATGTCTCTCACCCTCTCTCCCTATTCTTGGAAGGAACATCAAGCCTTATCAGCCTAACAGAGCGCTACACTAACAGGCTTAATTTCACAAGTGGAATGCAATAACAGAGCATGTGTGTTTTGCATGTTGTTTGTAGGGCACTGTGTGTATATCTGGATGTAATATAGTATATATAGTGTGTGTAAAAGTGTGTTAACAAGCGAGGGTGCAGCCTTTGAGGCTAAATCTTGCGCTGTTTATGTGTAGTCCAGTCAGCGTATCCACCCATAGCGTCTATCAGCATTCCTTCCCGATTCTAATGTGTATGTGTGTGTGTATGTGCATGTGTATGTGATGTGTGTGTGTGTGTGTGTATGTGTATGTGTATGTGTATGTGTATGTGTATGTGTATGTGTATGTGTATGTGTATGTGTATGTGATGCGATGTGTGTGTGTGTATGTGCATGTGATGTGTGTGTGTGTGTGTGTGTGTGTGTATGTGTATGTGATGCGATGTGTGTGTGTGTATGTGTATGTGTATGTGATGCGATGTGTGTGTGTGTATGTGTATGTGTATGTGTATGTGTATGTGTATGTGTATGTGTATGTGTGTGTGCGTGTGTATGTGTGTGTGCGTGTGCATGTGCGTGTGCTTGTGTGTGTGTGTGTGTGTGTGTGAGTGTGTGTGTGTTTGTTTGTTCTTGCATTTGATATGAATGTAAAAAATATCCACATGACCAAATTAGGGAAATATGCCTCCTCACACTTGTGTTTGTGATTCTTTGCATGCACATGTTTACACTCATGTCAATACAAGTCCGCTGCAGTGTGTTTTTTGTAGTTTTTGTCTGCATGGCTCGACTTGAACCGGTGTATGTGTGCTTGCACATGTATGTAAGAAGGAGGAGTGTGTGGAGTAAACAGCTTGTAGATAAACATTTCCAGAGAGATGGATGTGCTGCTACGCTGCCAAGTTGCTAAACAGGGAGCAGTTGAAAGCAGCACTTAATATCACGTAGTGGAGGGGAGTGGGAGGGGAGGGGAGGGGAGGGAGGGAAGGGAGGGGAGGGAAGGGCGGGGGGGATATATAGACAGCTGCCAACTAAAAAAAAAGAGAACTTTCACACTGCAAGACCAAGCCTGTGTGTTATTGCAGTGGTGGTGAGATGATGTATATTAACTTGTTGCACTGCTTGTGGATGTGTGTGTGTGTATGCAGTCCGGATGTATTGAAACCTAAGCTGGAACAAAAAAAATCCACTTTTACCATATGAAAAATTCTGATATGCACTGATGCATTTGAATGTTTGACTCATCCACATGTGCACATACACAAAGGAAAGCAGGCAAACACTCTCATTGCCACTCTTCAATCACAAATATTTACATTGCCATAATCTCGTCCCATTGCCTCGGAGTGAATATATTATGTTTACTAAACCCAAGGTATAATGACAATCACAAAGATTAAACCAATATGGAATGACTACAATTTGCCTATTTTGAAAGTAATGATCTCTAAATCTCTCCACCCATGAGAAACTTTCTCAGATAATACATAACCAGCATATGGCTGTAGGCTGTAAACAGCATATGTGAGCATGAATATTTGACAATAAACTGGAGAACACAATATATTTAGATGGTCTTATTGCAGAGGTCCTCTTAGAAATCTCTTAGAACATGTAAGAAAAAGAAAATATATTGTTCATTCATCTCAAGGTCTGAAGTCAATAACTTAAAAAACAAACAAGTCTTACCCAAGATGCTGCAAAGGAGAATTAAAACTGCCCTTGGATAAAGATTTTTCTCAGCTCAAGACTTAACAGCTGCTCTCAAATGTAGTTAGCTCCCTTAGCTATTGCAAGGAAACTGCCAAAGTCCTTCTTATCAACCTAGCTCTCATTCTGCTGTAAGTAGTTTTAGACTGTTCATAGATAACTGGATACTGGATAAAGGGTGGAATATATATGGACAGTACATTTTGGTAACTGTGTTATTTCCAAATATTTTGGCGCAGGGCCAAAATACAACACTGCTCCAAACACACACAGGCAACATAAAAAAAAGACTGGGAGCGAGGAAGATAAGGATGAGAAGCTTAGAAATTCACACCACACAAACATGCCACACAGAGCCTAGTGCTATAACACACACACACGCACACACACACACACGCTCACTTGTAAACACTCCCCAAGAGCCCTTCCACACAAAACCAGACAATACGAGGGGCAGAGAGAGGAGATGTGAGCATTCCTCAGGGATTGTATAAGGAACTTTGAGAAAAGGAGGTGACCCTTTACTTTTCACACATTCCCCCCCCCCCCCCCCCCCCCTACTGCCATCCTTCTATTTTTTCTTTCTCTTTCTCAGTCTCTCTCTATTTCATCTCATACCTCCATAACCTTCTTTCTTGAAGTGTTTAATGTTGCAAAATTCTGAAATAACTTTCCCCTTTGGAACAATGAAGTTTCTGCAAATCTTATCTCCAAGAAATAAGCATTTTCTGTGATGTTGTAGATAATATATAAGAAAGGAAGGATTATCAATGGATGGTCTTTCCCAGGGTTCAATAACACCAATTTGAGATTAAATATTTTAATGATGATTTTTATCAGGCGCATTGAACTTGTTATAATTCTTTCGTTTTATAGTTTTTTTTCGGATATATTATTGACAAACACATTCTTGGTTGAGAGTGGGAGGGGACAAAGAGTTCAGAGAACCAGTAAGGGCTGATGAGAAACTAAAAGAGCGACTGGAAATATGGGGGAAAATAAAAAGGCAGAGAAAATATAAAAAAGAGAGATGCAAAAAGGAGCAAGCCAAAGAAAGAGGAAAACGCAGAGACAGTTAGACATGGAGAGAATTGGCGTCGGTGGTCAGATCTAATCCAGTGAGCATGTCTGTTGTCCTGGAAAGGAAACCCAATTATATGGCACTTCCACTGGCCCGATGGCGCTCTGTGTGTAAGTGTGTGTATGTGCGTGCACTGAGAAGGTTGGTCTCATTAGGTTGACTGACAGCTCCCGTTTTTCCGCCGCACACACACACATATCTATGCGCACACAGAAACGACAAATACAGGGGTAATTTCTCAGACAGTATTTCCCTCTGTGAAGCCCCAATTGCCATAGCAGCAATTACTGTAAAAGGAAGCTAAACCCCCAGCCAATCTAAAGTCCTGAACTAGACCTCGCACCCTTAAAAAGCATGTGGGGAGCTTTCAGCAACACTGAAGTGTAGGTGTCTCTGCATTAACTTTGGTTTATGCTGTCACGCAGACATGTCCAAAATGTCAGACATGAAAGCGTTGTGAGGGATCAGAATTGAATCAGGATTCAACGCCTACAAATTTAACATACTCCAGGAAAGTTATTCAAATGTACTTTTCCTCTGATGACAGCTCCTTGGAGAGGGATATGCATGCCCTTTTGAGCTTATTTGACATGTTTACTGTAACTTGTTGGTTTGTGGAGACTGTCATTCAAAAAATAAGAAAAATTACCCAAAATGATGAAACAATGATCGTTTAATGTGATGTTTTTATGAAGTAAATAAAGACAGTGATGAAAACGATGTTGTAAAGAATGACATAAAGTTGACTCAAGCTACTTGGTTCTGTGACTTTTTTTCTGTGAAGATTCTATTACTATGGGGTGTTCAAGTGCTGGAAAGAAAGTCAGACGTCCAGGACTTCTAAGTGGCTGTCTAATTAATTGCTGTTTTAGGCAGATAATCAATCCCATAAGACAAATGACAAAGAGCATTAATTGTAATAGATTGCGCTGTGTAATAGGATGTCAGTTTGATAAACTCTAAAAGCCGGAGAAAAAACATAAATTAAATGAAAGAAGATTGAATCCAATGAAAACAGTGAGCAATGTGTAATATCGTACTGGGGCTGAACAGGCTCACAATGATCATTTCTACTCAACGGTCTCCGAGGCAGTGCCCTCATTTCAATAATTTGTGAGGAAGACTCAAACACAATCATTAATCTCTTACCCAAATCACCAGATAGACGTTTTCTAAAATACCCCCCCCCCCCCGTTGTTTCCTACAGAACTCTGCATGATAAAGATAAAGATGAAGCTGACAGACAGGCTGTGAAACTGCTGTAAGCCAGCTGAACCGCAGTTCTCCAAAGAGAGCTGTGCTGCCCAATGGCAGCTGGCACTGCTCATCACAAGTTGTTGCCTTTGGGCAAAAAAAAAGTTCCATCATTTCTTTTAAAACATGTCTTAAAAAGTAGGTCATTGTTTGCACTTTTGGCACTTTAAATGCAACTTTTACTGACAATGTTTCCTTGGCAGAATTTGTTCAGGATAAGCTATTTTTCCCCATTCACACTGGTTTCTTTTTGTTCAGCTATGGGACAAAATGATATAGATAACTGCAACTCTCTTCAGCCACTTAAAAAACATTAAATAAATGTTGCATTACAGGAACTGTTTAGAATATCCTCCTGTGTTTTTCTTGGAAGAAGCCAGCCTTCTTTGTCAAATCTTAACAAGTGTTTTTGTCTTCCCTGTGGTCTCTGCAATGTTCATTCTATCAAAGATTTATTGGCCATGAGACACAAGCTCAGACAGCGATATCCAAACAGTGCATGTGTGTGTCCTCCTGACAGTGGATAAAAGAGTGTGTATGACAGCCCCAAGGATTGACATGATGATATAGGAATCAATAGAGGCAAAGGAGAGGCCAGTGCCTCCATTCATCTTCATTCACCCTTACAAAGCCGGACCTCTGAAGCATCATAAAAAGTAAACAATGACATATCCCAACTGCAACACACAGGACAGCTTTATATAAAATAATGTCAAACAGAAAGAACTACTCCCTCTATGTTGTTCTTGATTTCTGCTCCCTTCTCTTAAACTCATATACTGATATTTTGTACTTTCCTTTTGGCTAAATTTGAACAAGAATTGGTTTGACATTAAGGAATTGACTTTATATGTATTATTAGATGCTGATCAGAGTATGCATCTCTGTGTGTATGATTATGTAAATGTAAAAGACACAATTCAACTTTAATCTATTTTGACAGCAGCGCTAAATGATGGCAGCTTTCATATGTGACAGGATTGGATTTACCCTTTGTGTGTGTGTGTGTGTGTGTGTGTGTGTGTGTGTGTGTGTGTGTGTGTGTGTGTGTGTTAAAAATACGGGCTATGATAAATGATCTGTCGGTGGCAGTGTCCTTTAGATGGGATGTTTTTCCCCAAACAAGGTCTTAACATTTATCATGCTCGCCCACAGATACAAATGGATGGCTTGAGAGACGGATGGTTAGATAACCAGCGTAATGCATGGATGGAAGGACAGATGGATGGAAGCATGGATGGATGGATGCATGGATGAATGGATGGAAGGATGAATGCATGGATGGATGGATGCATGGATGGATGGATGGATGCATGGATGGATGCTTAAGCCATCAAATTGCTGATGGGGGGAAAGTGGTAGGTACTGGTAGAGAAGCATGTGGAAGTGAAAAGGACAAAAGTAAGTGAAGAGATGAAGTGAGAATGGGAGATAAAATGAGGAGGAGAGAATCATAGGCACTGTTTTACTTTCATTAATGTCAACGTCAGACTGAGTTGAAAAGCCTCGTATTCAGGGTCAACCTCTGCTTTTACTCTGCCATGAGAACAATGTTATTCAAAACATTACATAATACATATGCACACAGCATACACGGCCATCGAAAATGAACAGAATCCAAATGCATGGAGAAAGAATTACATAGGGACACACTTGCATAATCATTTACATACCGTTTTTGGCTGAAAATCTACTTACCATTACAAACATGCACACACACACACACACACACACACACACACACACACACACACACACACACACACACACACACACACACACACACACACACACACACACACACACACACACACACACACAGAGCTCCAGCTCAGTATTGATTCATCTAAGTGCTTGCAGGATGAAAATGAATTTTGGCAAACATAAAAAGAGCATTATGACATGGAAGGAGAGAGAGAGATAGACCATGTGTTGGAGGGAAAAGAAAAGAGCGATAGGAAAGTGAAGCAATAATGACAAAGAAAGGAAGACATGGGGAGAGTGGGTGATGAGGGAGATACGTACAAAACAAGAGTGAAGGAAAATGATAGAGGGAGAAAAGGGACAAAGACAGTGAGGTGGGGGCGGGAGGGTACGGCAGATTGATGGCTGAGGGAGGATGCAGCATGTCAGACAGAAGGACAACAGAGAGAAAATGTGGGATAGAAAAAATGAATGGAGGGCTATGTTGTGTTGGCCAAGCAGGCCAAGATTAAAGAAGAATCTCCAGCCCACCTCCCTTCCCTGCTCCCACTGATTAATGGTGTCTCTCTGTCTGTCTGAGTTTTTGTAGGTCTTACATCATAAACAGTCATCTTCGTACATTTCTACATTCTATCATGTATAAACACAGTATGTATGGCTTTGACATCCATTGGCAGCCTGTAGGAGGGCAATTATATGTATATATTCTGTGTGGGTCTGTGAATATACCGCATTACAAAAGTTTTCTCAGGTAAAGTAATCGCCTAAAAACAGAAGACATGTTCTCCAGCACTGTATCATATTTTAGAATATTTTCAATCACTCTAAAAAATCAAGAGCAAGAAATTTAAAAGATAAGACAACAAAGTTGATCACTGCTTAACAATTTAGTTAATTTAGACTGATGACTAAACATTCTTTAAAAAAGAAATCCCTGGCATTGGAAAAAAGAAGGTTTAAATCACACACATACAGAATTACGGTTGACGCTTGGGGATAATATATATAATAATAATCTGTGACTGTGTGTTCATTGTTTTCACATGTACACTCGTGCATATGCATGTAAGAGCACTTGGAAGCATTTCCATGTATATTAATCTTTATAATTAGAAGAAGGAGATTGGTTTGTGTGTACATGTGTCTTTGTCTCGATGCATATGATTATGTTTGAGTGTATCTGTATGGGCCTGTGCTCATTTCTGTCCGTGTGAAACTCTGCAAGGAAATGTGTGTTTTCAGTGGGCTGGAGTTCAGCATCATCCCCAAAGGGCAATTTACAGCGAAGCAGATGCAGTTTCATCTGAAATTGTTCTTATCACAGTAACTGGACCATTGCTTTAATTGTAATAAGAGGTTGAATTCTGGCTCAGTGCAGGGAGTGCGAGGCTGAGATGGAAACGTCACAGCACATGGCCATGGGAAACAAAACAATCGACTGAACCTTTGCAAAGGATGCAGATTTATTCTCAAGTGGTCATTCTTTTTGCTTCTTTGTAATTAACTCTCCATTACTCAATAACAGTTCATGGCACAGACATAATGAGAAGTGCAAAGTCATGCAGGCACAGAAAAACATCTTTCCTACTGAGTGTCAGGAGACTGGCTGGCTGTCTTTATTATATTATATTTATGAAACATTCAAGATACGGCCTAAAGAAAAGGCATCACCATCTTTACTAAGTTACCCTTTTTTTATTACTCACTTGGTGGCAGGTAGTGTTTTAGAAGGAATCAGAGTATGGCAGCTGTGCTTATCTTGGGATTAAATATGATGAAATTTCCCCATGTACTACACACTGGAGGAATAAAACCATAGTTCTTAAACTGAGCTTGTTGAAATCAAATACCATTCCAGCTGGGCTTAAGGGTAACAAAATCACAATTCACGTTCAACAACATTGTTAAATTGTGCTGTTTAAGTAAAGCTGGCTGACATGGCTAAAGTCAAAACTCAAATTTCAAACCATTTCATTATGACACTTGGATTTACTCTTTGTGGTCACGTCAGTTATTATATTTCACCATCCACTTCCAGATGTTCTGTCATTCCTTCATCCTTTTTCTTCTCATGAACAATTCGTTCTTCTTCCTTTAACGTGAAACACCAATATCAGTTGACAAAACTAAGCAGTATCACGATGATATGATAACAGAGGCATGTGGTTGTAGTATTTTACATTGTTTCTGAATTTCCAGTGTTGTGTCTTTAATGTGGTTTTTCAATGTGCTTGTGATTATATATAGCCTTGGCCTTGTCACCCTTGTGAAACAGATTTTCAATCTCAATGTTGCCTCCTTAGTGCTTTCTTGTGGTTACTCTTGCTTCCCTCCCTACCTCTCATCTGCCATCCATTCCTCAGTGTTTTATGATCAAAGAATGTGTCTCAGGCGTATATAGATTATTAAACATTACCTCTATTTTGAATGCAATAAGCACCTTCTTTCCCTCAATCCAATTCTTCATCAATCACCTTTGACACTCCATAGCTTAAGTCCAAATGCTCTCAGGTATCTAATGTGTATGTCATTATACTGCTTCTCTCTCTTTACTTCATCTACCAGAGTCTGCTATCCATTAACATTTTTCTCCTTATGTGATGCACTCCATCCATCTCAGCTTCAAACTTTCCCATATTTTCTCCTTCTGTCTGACTCTCCATCACTCTAAGTATCTGGGCCAGTCATCCCTTCATTCCTCACGAGGATGGATGGTTTCCTCTCAAGATCAGTCTGATCACACCAGCGCTTTCATTTCTGACTCAAAACATATTTCAAAATGTTACATGTGAAAGCCATTCTCACCCAGCTCTGTTGCATCTAACCACATTAAAGCTGAATTCCTCAGCAGTACAAACCACTTCAATTAGCATTCAACCTCTGGGGCTATAATTAATGAAGTATATATGGAGCCAATAAACAGTGTATCTTATTTTGGCAACCTCATTAAACTCCACTTAATGATTTATGTCACGGCTTGAAAGTTTTTTTTTTGTTGTTGTTTTTTTTCCCCAAGCAGAAACTGTAGTCTAGTACATGAGGTTAACTGTATATTCAGCTATCATGAACTCCAATAGCAGGCACTGACAAGCTGCCATAACTAGCTGAAACGACTGTTTACATTGTTTCCCTCTCAAAGCAGCGCACACTCAATGTCTTCACAGGAATTTGAAAAGGGAAAGCTGGTTTATAATAAAAGTTTATCGAGAGAAATGTATGTCCTTATTTGCAGTACAAAGTCTATTCCACATAATGGATGACATCAAAAGTAATGGCTAAAATCTAAATTCCCATTTAGATAAATGCTGTATATGTTTATATATTCATTTTGTGTATTCATGTTCAACTGTCATTGAGTTGGCTGATTTTAATCCGTGGTTAGGTCAGATCTGTATATTTGAAGTTGACACAGAGTCTGAAGTGGTAGCAGAGTGCATGTAAGCCACATAAATGTGCTAATTTCAAAAGCCTTATAACTCAAGTGCAAACATAGGGTTATCTCTGCGACAGCCATCAATTAATCTTAAGATAGGTTGGCCTGTGGAGTCTTCAATGATTTTTTTGTCCCCCACTGACATAGGAAGATGCAGAAATGTATGGTGTGGATGGGGCCATGCAGATGTGGACATCTGTATCATTTGTACTTAAATCACCCCTACAGTGTCCTTATTAGCTCCTTTTGATTCTGTTATTTCCCCAACTGGGGAAAAGGCTGTCAGTAAGCACAACACCAGTCCTTATGATTTAATGAATGAATCTACAAGTAATAAGAAAATATACTTTGTGGGTTGCTGCTAATTTATATTTCTTACAAACTTGTTGCAATTACATCCATACATTGTTTGCATTAACTTGAAAGTGTAAAATTCAGACCAATTAAACACAACTTCCGTTTTTAATTATCAGCAATGTAGCTATTAAGTATGAAGTATGGAGACTGACAAACACAGCTTTGGCCCTGCTCTGAACCACACTACTACAAGAACTTAAACCGTGCATGACATGGAGGCATTCATCAAAGAACACTGCAAAAATAGAAAAATGTACCGTTTTCAGCTGTCATCAGCTGTATTTATGGTATTTGCTAATTATGTGTTCTTACCCAATCCAAATATTGACTTAAGGTTTCCCACCTTTCACGTAATGCAGAAGTTCACATATTGATTGATTAGTGGCAAGGGCAAGAAGGGAACCTGAGAGGGTGTGTCAGAGTTAATCATTAAATAATTGACTTATACTGCAAAGATCTAAGGTGTTATTATAACAACCGTCATTCCCACTGTTCGTGTGTTGCTCTGTGTGTGTGCGTGTGTGTGTGTGTGTGTGTGTGTGTGTGTGTGTGTGTGTGTGTGTGTGTGTGTGTGTGTGTGTGTGTGTGTGTGTGTGTGTGTGGGAGAGGGGGAGGGGAAGGCAAAAGAAAGAGAAACATATGCATGTACAGTATTATTAAAAGAAGTATGTCTTTACATATGTGATCGTAGCTTAAGGTACAGTGTGTACATAAATGTTGCACATGTTTGGCCTTTAAAACATCACCATCACACGTCTTCAGAGGACAAAATAATATTCACTTTGATCATTATGTCGAAAGACTCAACAACCCAAAGGCATACCAAATCTGAAGAGCAAATCTACACATTTGACAAGCAGGAGCCAGCTACATCTTATACCTGATTAGGCACTTGAGTAATTCAATTAATCATTTTAATAGCTGCACATAATTAATTCCAACTTTGTTTGAACTAGGGTAATAAAAAGAGGAAAGTGGTGCCAAAATAATTAAACTGAGTCCTCTGAAAATGATGGTCTGCACTGATATATCACTATGAATATACAGAACCAGTGAGGGGAAAAAAACACCTAATAAACCAAAGAAAAAAGGGAAAGAAGGGAAATTAGAATGAAAAAAAAAAAAGAATACAAATGGAATAAAACATTGCTGTGAGTTGATGAATATGACAGAGGCACATTTGAGGTATAAAGAGGGATGGACTTAAGAGAACAGTGAGAAAGATAAAAAAAAGAAAGAAAAGGGGATCAGTTGATAATTCATGTCAGTGCATGTGTTTCCATTCCAGAAACCTTAGTTCCTAAAACAACACCTTTACAGACCATTGACGTGGATGATAATAATGATGCAATGTTAAACCTCTGCAGCTTTCATCCCAGGAATCCTATAGTGGACACATATGCTTTTACTATAGGAAGCCCCCCGAGGGAACTGAACCCACATGAAGTAGTCAGATACAGTAACATATACCGAAGAAGCTGAGCGATTATGTCTGTCTCTGAGGGGATCAAACTCAAACGTCTACAGGTTGGACCCGTTTACCTAGAACTGCTTCTCAAAGCCATCTCCCCACATGTCCTTTAAATCCTTCTATTTATTTCACAACTCATGATAAATCTAGATTTTACGTCAAAAAATGTCCAAAAGGAGTACAACAAAATATGATAGGAATTTTTTTTTTGCCATTTCCTTTAAAGAAAATTATGCCACAGGGAAAACTTGGAAAATATGGATGGATTAAGGCCAACACTGCTTTGGAGAAAGAAATAAGATATAGTCACTTGAGGTTAGGAAATACTAGATAATGAATGATACTACAACAGGTGTTTGGCAATGTTGACTTACAGCTTTTGGTAATGGAGATGTATCTGGACAAATGTTCACCACTATTTATAACTGTCTCTTTTTTTGGCTTATGAAACACTCATTACAAACGTCAGCCAGATTTATTTTTTCAGAACTAGCTATGCTACTCATTAGTAAGAGGCTAATTCCAAATCACTGAGCTCCTTTAAATAAGGTGTGATTAATGTGCGTGTGTTCAGTTTTCACAGGAGTTAATTAGTAGGCTCAGACATATGATTTTATTGGCCCCATTGGATCAAACCTTGTTTTTATCTGACTCAGTCTTTTACTCCATCTTAACTGATTGTAAATCATACAGATGATCATAATAAGTGATTTTTCTCTGCATGAAATACTAATGGAGCTTAATATGTCCCATCTGCACTCAATGTTCTGAATCATGACCTCAAAGAAGAAATGCCTCGCACACACAGCAGCAGCAGCATTACTCACATGCTGCCACTGTTCCCGGATGAGTGGCCGGTATCGAAGGAAGTATTTCAGGGGGAAGTTGTCGATGTCAGGCCATGTGGCGGGGCTTTGCCAGGAAACCTCCAGCCTCCGAGCGTTCAAACGGATCGGAGTCGCCGTCACACGCTCTGGAGGGTCTGGTTTGACTGTTGGGTGACAAAAAAAAAACAAACAAGTTAAAGGGGGTATCCCATAGATTTAACACATAAAGGTCGTCACACTTGTCAGGAAGAGTACTACTCAGACAGTTAAAGAAACTGCTAATGTCTTCTGTGGCTCTGGAGGGAGAATTCTGAAGAAAATAAACCATGACAGTGTCACAATTATTTAAGATTTAAGGCGTATTCAGGCAAAACACACAAGTCCTTGTTATTTGTTCACTCTTAGTTCAAGCAATTGATCAAAGTTCAACACATTTGAACTTTTGCTGCAGCCTTGGATATCCAACTGAGCCATCTCAACACAGCTTATACATAATAATGGAACACAGACAGGCTTTTCTCCCATCTAAATGAGAATACACCTTAAGGTTTGAAAATTCAAATACTTAACACAAAACATTGAAAGAAGAAACAAAATTGTCTCATGAAAGATGCTATTCAGCACACTCCTGGGTTAGCTTGAATCACACCAGGAACTAAGAGTCAGCATATCCTAAGTCTCTAATACAAACCATTGGTTTTAACCATTCTTTAGAAGTATTTTCTTTTCCCGTTTACTAATGGAAACCATTATATAGAGGTGGAATGAGGGGAACATTTGTTAATTGACAGCAAAATTAGGAAATGAGGACAAAGACAGACATTAGAGGGAGTTGTGACATATTTCAATATGAAAGATTATCAGTCCCTGATGAAAGGCGTGTGTGAATGGTGTGTGTCTGAATACATGTCCATTGAGGTAGACAGACAGAGAGCTTGAGAGTAGGATTTGGTGCTTTTCAGGACATATTGAATGACCAAACCTTTGTTAGATCTTCCCCACTAGGGAACACACTGTCCTGCCACTTTAGCTATCCAAAGCAGATACACACAAAACATCACAAAAGGAAATGGATAGCAGCAATTATTATCTTAATTTCTGATAAAATAAACGCAGATGTAGCACCAGATGGTGAAAGTATCTCAGTTAAAAAAGCAACACAAGTACAAAGCATGCCAACAGACAGCACACAGGCTAGAAGACAAAGGAAGAAGCAAACATACAGAGCTCTCTCTCAGTGTGACCTTCACAGAATAAATGATTATAAATATAAAAGAAAGATGAAGAAGGTAACACAGATAAAAGCACACACACAGCTTTCTCCCTTGAGAAAGAGATGTTAACTCATTGTGACCTTCTTCAAGTTAATCTAAGACGAACGAAAAGGACAACGGATGGAGAGAATAGAAAAGAGCATAAAGACAGTGTGTAACCAAAGTCAGAGGAGACCACAGTTCAGAATTTCTCATCTTTGTCCACATCCGCTTTGTCCGACAGTGAATAACAGAGGGAAACATGTGCAAGCCCAGAATATAACAGAAATAAATCTGTATGGGTTGGGTGTCTCAACGGCTTCTAAAGTATTCATATCACTTGAGTATTAGCTTTGTGTTGCATGAGTAATGAACACATCCTTCTTTTGATGACCTGCGGGGGGCACCTGGAGCCTGACCAAACACCGCTCGAAATACTAAAGTGGAAAGAAAGAGAGGATTTTTCTCCTAACCGAGGAGTTTAAAATCCAATGAGACTATAGGGGTCTCTTCCTTAGCAGATCAAAACAGATTTCAAGGAAATAAAATTACGCTAATGTGCAGGACTGTCCAGGAACAGATCAAGAGTTTAAAAACGTAGGGCCTGATTCACCTAAAGGATTGCGCTTAACTTGTGCAAATTTGAGAAAAATATAGAATGCAATCCACAAAGCACATGCAGAGGGTGAAATGCACACAAACTACATTGCTAAGCAGACAGTGTCCTGGGCGCGTCTGTCCGAATTACACGTATGTTAATAAGAGAATATTCCAAAAATCTGTGCAAAAATGCCCCATTATATGCAAATGAGCCGTATTGCAAATACCATTTAATTCATTAATACCAGCACTAATTACCACATGCAGTTACAGCGGTTCTATTTAACGTCATTGAAACATGTATATTAAATAACTCTGCTTATTCAATTAAACTCAAAAGGTGGGCACATTGCCTGGTGGTACCTGTGGCACAGTATTTCTAAGAGATGTCACACACAAACTTCAGGCTAAAAAATTCTGACATTGAATAACTTTAAAATAAATGATCTGTTAACGTGTGTAAATGACAGAATATATCTAGGGGTTAAATAAGTCTGGGGCTGTCAGCAACTCAAAACTTTATTTACATCTTTGGAGAGGTTTGCAGCACAAGGTTGTGAGTTTTTCTTCTTTATCAAAATGTCCTTGCTTGCTCCATTCACGGAGGAAGCTTTCTTCTAAACAGTGAAACTTGTTTTACATTTTTCAAGTCTGGCATCAAAAGAAAGCCTGAAATGGTTCCCTGTCCTCTTCAAGTTCATCATCTTTATGTGGACAAAACGGCTACATCAGCATGAGGAACTCATCCTGTGCAGAGTAGAGGTTCATACGTTTTTTCTCCACAATCGTGTGCAAAACAAGAGAAAACGGCATGGAGCAGGACGACTTTATGGGCGTGTTTGAGCCTTAATGTCAATAGCACTTTAAGCTTTGTGAATTTGACCTTAAAACAGTGGTTTCCCAACTTTTTTTGGCTCATGCCCAACTTTGATTTCACAGAACTCTGGCGACCCATACATCCAAAACACACAGCTTTTAGCTAAACTTAATTTCTTTCCAGTATATGATATTTTTTATAATGTGTTGCACGTAAACATTTATTTTTAAACACCTTACAGCTATTTAATGTACATTATTGTGGACAGAGGCATAAATGCTAGGATGAGATTTCTGCTCAAAGTGAAACTCAAATGAATCAAAAACGTATTTAGAAAGAAAAGGGCTAAGAAGTAAAATATCAATGAGAGTATTTTCTCTGTCTTTAGGTGTCCATTTCTGTGGGGGCGCAGGGGGACGAAGAAAAATAGTTATTTCTGTCTCTTTAGTATTCTTGTAAACATTTACACTTGAGCACATTTGGTGTTTAGAGATTGTGGGGAACACATGCATCCTCGGGTCATTTGATTAAGATAAGTTTTGTTTAAGATTTGCCAAGCTCAATTTAACATATTCTGCATTTCATTTGAATTTGATATTCATGATGGGATGAGGGAAAACTGTAGGATACAGCTGACTTACATTCTGTGTGGCGCTTTATCTTTATGAAAAACAAAATATTGTAAGGGACTCGGTTACATGTCTGTGGTGACTGTTATGTTAACATTAGTAAATGTGTCAGATTGACAGCTGTGTTACAATTGGCAGTGTTCTGTGTGTAATAATGCCTGTGACTGGATGAGAGTGTGAGAGTGGTTGTGTGTGTGCTGCCTGCTGGTGCATATGTGTGACTCTGTGTGCATGAGCATGGATGAGAGACAGACAGAGACCTTGGCTACGGCCCAAAGTAGCTTGTGTTCTGTTTGACAATAAAACCCATGCTAATCTGGATAAAGTCTTGTAGCATCATTGAGGCATAATGCTACAATATATTTTTTTTACTGATCAATAATAAGACCTTTTAGGTGGACCCCATTTCAATTCCATGCTTGGGAATGCCTGCCTTTAGACATAGCAGATAGCCAGGGCAAATGAGACACCATTTTTGGAGCCATTAGTATCTGCAATCCATTCTTAGTGAATTAAAAGTTTCCACAAAACTTAGATAAACATCCCCAAGAATTAATTTAAAAAATGTCCGTCAAGTCATAAATTATTGTTGAATGAGATATCACAATGGGGATAAAGCCTTTTGCCCACTAATGAAAGCTCTCGCGATGGCAATTTCACAATCTGGCAACATTGAGTCTTTCCCAAGAAAGAATGTAGTCTTCCATCCCTCATCAGTTTATCTCAGCAGAGATGGTACATGGAGCTAACACAACAGACTTGTCCTTTGACTTACTTGAGTCTGAAGCAGCGTGCTGTTCTTGCAGTCTTTGGTTGCACTGCAAACAATTGGTCAACACGGCTGAGTTCTAAAAACGCCCCCAATAATTCTTAATGTGGGGGACAATGTGAGTAGATAATGACAGAATATGGTTGGCTACAAAAAGAAGAACAAAACATTCATAAAGGCATACTTTTAAGGCATAGGGTTGATATGTTTGCCCATGCTTGACATTGGTGTGTTTACTCTGCTAAATCAAATTTGCATCCACATTACAGTTCCCCTTTCTTCCTTTTAGTCCCATGTTGCAACAGTCACTCCAGCCCATTCTCACTCTTTGCAGGTGATGCAAGTGAAAAGATGTATGAAACATAAAAGTCTAATCTTTAAAACAGGTACTCGCAAAAGTATTATATGCACCGTCTGCTGAGAATGGAACAATCATTTGGGAGGGAGAGTAGCTAATCTTTCTTGCTATAAGGGAAAAAAGACCTTTAAAGTATTTCCTTGTGGCTATGGACTTTGCAGAAATCATGCAGTCAAGTAGAAAATACCTGCAAAGACTATGTCTTCATTAAGAATCCAATGTACCAATGTAAGCCAGAATGCTGCTGTGAACATCTGATTACAGTTTTTGTAAAACCATTATTTTGTGTTATGTAGTAATTTCACTAAATGCACCCAGGTGTAACCTCATGATAAAAATTGTCTGAGAAATGCTGCAGCTTTCACTAGACCACTGGAGAATAAACCATATCCCCTTTCACATGAATGGGATTGTAACAAGAAAGAACACAAAACACTAAAAAGGGGAATCATTGTATTGTTCCACAGCAATGCAGGTGCAGGCATCTTACTGTGTACTTGAACAAATGGAACCAATCAAGGGAAGTATAGCATTTCTATCTTGTACTGAAATCTCAATAATTTAACACAAATTGTGAAAAGTGCTGTAAAACTGTTATTGTTGTGTAAGTGCAGCACAAAGCTACTCCATACATGATGCCTTTACTCTTTAAAAAGTAAAAATCTTCAAACACAAAATGTGCTGTCAGAAAAGTAATCCAACCATTGATTATCTAACCCTCTTTTCCTGTTTGGGGTTGCGAGGGGGGCTGGAGCATATAACTGTCATTGGGCGAGAGGCAGGGTACACCCTGGACTGGTCGCCTGTCAATCACAGGGCTAACAACAAGCCACACCTAAGGGCAATTTAAAGCCACCAATTAACCAATAAACCAATGAACGAGCATGTCTTGTGAGTGTGGGTGGAAGCAGTAGTAGAGAGATCCCAGGCATGAATGGGGAGAACATGCAAACTCCATACAGAAAGGTCCTATCTGACTGGGATTCAAACCAGCTGTGAGGCAACAGCGCTAACCACTGTGCCGCCCCAGAGAAGTAATGCCACTGGTAAACGTAGTGGTCAAAATCCCAAACTGAAATCCAACATTAAAGCCTTTAAGTTTAAGTGCTACTATAGATGCAAAATCATTGTGTGTCTGGGAAAGCTATGGTTTGTACATTTTAGTGATGATTATATAAAGCATTGCGGTGTTAGCTTGGCAGCTCAGATGACTCATTCCTCATTAACTCCCTCAACCAATATGACATAAAGTCTCACACAAAGCATAGACTTTAACGCTGAGACTTTGATTGTCCCAAATCCGTGGCTTATGTTCAAAGATATATCAGGTAAAATGATTTCAACAAGCACTTTAAAAACATCTCACATCTGTGCTACTATTCAAAGCAATGATAGATTACAGTCCTGAGATATACCAGACCCATAACCAAGACATCTGCCTGCCTGGCCTTTATCTTCTGACTAAACTACAATGTGGATCATTCTGAAGATCCTGGAAAAAAGTAAGAGGTCACAATATGACCTCCAACGTTCGGTGTGTATCATTTTGGAGCTGATATAATTGGACTCTCTTTTGCCTTGGGGTTTTTGATGTACTGTAGGTTTAAACAATGCTCTTAAGGAATCCACTTTTCACTGAAAAAGTTGTACTTTTTATGCTTGGGTATGTCACTAATGAGTGCATTTCTTAGTAAATAAGCCTCATCTGCCAAATGTAGTTGTGCTTCTATGTAGCAAGTGCTGACCTCTAACCTCCCTGACATAACAAACTATTTTTGGCAAAATAAAAAGCTTTGTGTAACAAAACACTTAGTCAGAGCAGTCTTGTCAACTTATTTGGTAATTTCAGGGAGAAAGCTGGAGAGGGCTGTTATAAATAGAACCAGGGTGTTATTATTACATATTGAAGTATTTTTAACTGTGCTATTAACACCTTCACTTTGATTGACTGAACCCTTTTACTGGCTGCTCCTGGGACCTAGGAGCACAGAGTCACCTGTATTATATCCCTCCACTTTGTAAGTATTACCTGAAAGGATGACAGAAGTGAAAGACAATTTAATGGTGCTGATGAAAAGCTTGTGCAGCTACGTTTACCCTTTTGGGATTAGGTCATAGTATATTAAATTTAATCACACTGAATGAGTAATGCAGTGCTGGATGACAGCAGCTGGACGGATGTCACAGCAGACTTGAAAAATAAAATCAATGTAAAAACGCTTTCACTGTGGAAACCTTTACACTTAGAGAGCATCAGTGAGCGTTTGATCAGCTCGGCACTGGAAAGCTTTAAGTTATCATTTAATGAGTCTGGAGGCTTCTTGAGGGCTCTCTTTGTAACCGTACCCACAGCATGCACATGTGAGGACACACACACACACACACACACACACACACACACACACACACACACACACTCTCTCTATCTCATCTCATCTAATTTCAATCCAGTTTTGGTTGGATGAACAGGGACAGTTGAGAATCGTCTTACTCCCACACAGAATTCAGAAGTGCACCAGGAAGCATGAAATTGTTTTATTTATTTACGATCTGCCTCGTTGTCCCTGATAATGAATGTGACTTACAAGTTAAAATGGCATGAGAAAGACTTTTAACAATGCAGCGAGGAGGGGTTGGGAGGTGTGGGAAGGCAAACAATAAAAACAGAAAAGTGACAGAAAAGGCGAAACAGAAAGGAAGAAGCTAGACGACTTACACAATTCATTTTTTTAAAAAAAGTGTTAAATCACTATGTCTACTTTTGGCCTTCTATGTGACTGTTATGCATGTTGTTCTTAAATGTGAATTTAAAAAGTTTCAGATCCCTTGAACTCTTGTTGAGAGCTTTTCAATTTAAGACCACCAGGTGATGGTGTCATTTTATTGTGATCAGTTATCCACAACAAAAACAAGTGATCATAAGGCAAAAGCAAGCTTAAGCCTCTTCAGGCCAACCAGTTAATAAAGTCACCTATATGATTGATCAGAAAGGTGTCATACACTGTAAAACTATTGTGTACATTCAGCTAACTAAAGAGAAAACAATTTAAAAGAAAATGTATTTTTTACAAATCAATGTGAAGAATTACAGTGTGGACAGGAGATATTTGTTGTATCATTTAAAATGTTATGTGAGAACATTTGGCTGATGAAAGACAAAAAGACAAAAAAGGAGGAAGAAGGACATGAAGGCAAAAGAACAAAGTCACCAGAATAGCATGCAGGACTGAAAGGGAAATCAAAGGGGAAGAAAGGAACAGTGGGGTATTTTGCTATCACCAGTAGTTGAAGGATATTTCCTGAGCCAAGGCGCTAATCCGGCTAGCATTAGCATTTTCATGAGTCCTGTGTCCGGGGTTTGGCAGTGCATGTCACAGCCTCATTTGGATACATATGTACACACACACACACACACACACACACACACACACACACACACACACACACACACACACACACACAAGAGAAAATTTTCTTTCCTCTCTCTCTCTCTCTCTCTCTCTCTCGCTCTCTCTCTCTCCTTTCAATACCCTCTCCATAGACACACTGCACACAAGTGCTGCAGCCTCATTGGTGCCTGTGTGTGTTTATGCGCCATGCACACCCATATCGCACTCTTAGCAATACAACAGAGCCGAGGACCGCTGGCAGCACTTCCCTTATCTATCAAAGTACTCCTCATTCCTTCTTTAAAATGAATTTCTTCTCTTCACTGCTTTCCAGTCTGAGTCACTCATGAATTCTAAGAGTCTTGCTGTTATTATGTGGCCTTCTGCAGCCAAATGAACAACAACTTCAGCAAACTGCATTTCTTTAAACTACTTACCACGTAACCATGAAGGCTGGCTGTACTTTCAATAATAGCCAATGAAGGGACAAACTTTTAATGCTGATTTTTTTTCTACATTAAACATGGGTAAAAATGTGCTTGTATTGCAGATGGGTGTTTGTTTGTATCTGGCATTTTCACTGAGAAACCAGTGAATTCATTTGGGATAGTTATGTACTTTTAAGCCTCAATTAAATACTTGTAGTGCAGAAAAGGTTCAGATGTAGTTTTTTATTTTATTGTCCAGTGACTGTGGAAGTGGCAGGGTTGCACAGTCAGTGGGTTTCTTGCTAATGGATTATGCTGTTGGTTAAAGAAAAGAAAACTCTGCACTATCCTGTCAGCTGGGTTACATTTATTTGGCTGTTTCAATTTTCAATGTTCTTTGTCTTTCTGGCACAAAACATTTATTCAACACATCTCAAAATTGAACAAGAAGTGAATAAAGCCAGTCATCTGTGGTCAAACAAACCCATTAAAGCTGCTCAACAGTTGGTATGCTCAAAGGGAGGCCTTGACACTCAAACATTTTGAAGGACAAAAAAAGGAACTTGAACTTAGATTTAAAAAGCATTCTTTGTGAATTTTTTTTTTTTTTTTCACTCTGAGGATACAATTCAAACGTTTTCAAAATGTCAGTGAGTTATCTTTTAAACCTTTGAACTCAAAATGAAACCATTTCATTTGAAGCAAATCATCCAAAGACGGTAGTGCTTACAACATGCAATCTCTACAATGATTAGCCTGTTATTCAATATGTATCAAATTTGGCTGTAAACACAAAAAACTTACTCTACAATCAAAGTGTAGCAAAGAAGAATGGAGCAGGAGAACACCTGTAGGCATCATGGCATACAGCAGTCTTACCTATACTGGATTCTTCAAATACTATGGTGGTATAGGCTTTCCCCAAGGCATTGACTGCTGTCACATTAACTTTGTAGGGGAAGCTGGAAAAGACCTCAGGGAAACGTACACGACAGCGGTTCTTGTGGTCCGGATCTTTCTGCACTTCTAATGAACGGTGGTTATGTCTGGAGAACAGAAACACAGAGACAAGCTTTTTACACATCTATAAGGTCAAATGTTTTTTGAGCTTGAAAAAAATTCAATTGATTGTAATTGTTTTTCCTTTTTTTCTCTTTTCTTTTTAGACAGTCTGGACGATACATATATCAAAAAACATCATTTGCAATCCAATATTAAAACTGCTGACTATGCCTCCTGCTACCCAGACGAGGACAGCTTGGATTTGGGACATTGCCAGACTTGAGTTTTACTGTCTTACTTTATCTTTTGTACATTTTGGCTTCCAGGCAGACATGGGTCTTAACAACTTTATTTTGCATTTTCTTCAAGGCTAAAAGCACATTTGAATCAGGCACTTTATTTATCATGGAAGAAAGCCAGATGTCAGCAGCTACTAAAGACAACTACCATCCTATCCTTAGGGAAGAGAAGACCCAACTTCTCCGGAGAAAAGAAATACAAAAGAAATACAAAACAGAAAAAACAGGTTAATATGATTACTGATTGGCTTGATGCTCTGCTTATATGCTCTCTGCACACACACACAAACACACACACACACACACTACCCTTACAGTAAGCCTTATTCTACACATATTTCTGTCTAGCTCTGCCTCTCTGTTTCTCTTCTCATTATAATTCACAGAACAGAATAGAATTGGTGTTACAACATTAATGAAGACGCTGTCCACCTGCTGTGATTTGAGCTGTGGGAGTGTGATCTGGGAATATCAAATAGAACGTGATGGAGAACGTCCTGCTGTGTCTTCATCCACACTCTGAGTATTTAAGATCTACCTACTGTTTAATCACACCTGGACATTAGAGGACAGGTAGAGATTGAGGGAAAACAAAATTACCTTGTTTTGTCTTCTTCTCTTTTTCTAATTTACATCCTATTTTGTTTTTGTTTTGTTAAATTTGTGTAGTACCACTAAACTGTCTAAATGTGCTGTTTCTCTCTCTCTCTCTAATGTTTCATTTATAAGAAAATAAGTCATTATGGGTGATCTGGGTAAAAATGGTCTGGTTTGAAGAAACATCCAAGGATGAGCTGGGACACATCATCAGTGATGCTCGTCCTTGGATTTTTCTTATAAATACATGACAAAAAAATCTGTTTTTGTTTTTTTACCCTGCATGCTCAATCAATTTTTGATTGTCTGTCAAACTGGCTTCTTCCTTGTTGGTCCTATCTATGTCCGGTCTGTAATGTAGCTATGGATGTACATACAACTATGTCTGCATTTATGATACCTAAAGTAATAATATCCTCATAAATAGTTCATCAGACTGAAACTATAAATATTTGTGACATGACTCAGCATCCTTGTTCGAACCCTGTTTTTTTTTAAATTTTTTTTATGAGACACATAATAATAAAGTGCCAAATAAGTCAAGCCACTTGAAGGTTCAAGCTCTTTGCAGGTTTTATGAATATGATAGTAAATGTTGAATGTGAATCCTTCAATTGCAACCAGAACAGAAAGAAAAAACTTACTGCACATCAACTTCAAAGGTAGTGGGGATGTAGGTGGTGTGTAGCTGATGCCAGCTGCAGTAGAAGCCTTTAGGGTAGGTGTTGGATCGACAGATGACTGTGGGTTCCAGAGGAGGAGCTAAAAATAGAATCAACAAGAGACAGGGGGCAGACAGTTAACTGATATGTACAACACAGTATGCATATTTTAAGAAATAGATATGGAGAAAACCAAGTAGCCAAGAGGGGGGGTAGAAATCAACATATCAGAGTAATACAGATCACATTCATCAAATGCAGAGCAGCTGTGCCTAATTACACCTTTTCCTTAGTGAATAAGTCATCCTTGATCAACTATTTCATTAAAAACGTCACTGCTACTCACTTTAAATTAAGTTGTGTTCTATGTTTAATAAGACAGGCTTTTAATTTGTTTAGTCATAATTGCCTCTGTTTTTTTTTTCTAACACAAATAAATTAAAATGAGATTCAAAGGGGATGAGTAATTAAAATGTGTATCTGTGTATGTCCATACTGATACAACTTGTTTTATGTTTTACCCACATCCATTATATTCTCTAGAAACCTAATGCTCAGGAAGACCTCAAAGGGCCAGAAAATCTGCCATGTTTTGTCAGCATCAACACCAGATGTAATCCAATGTTCTAGTTTCATTCAGTGACTCAGCATAAGTAAATGTCTGCTTTCTCACATTTTCATTTCAGCAGTTTGTTCTCTTTTTGTCCATTGTGACTCATTTTTTAATTTGATCCGAAAAAGAAAATAATCTATTTGCATTTCCTTTTCCAGTTAGCTATCTTAAAACTGCATATGTGGTGCAAACAGTTCTTCCAGTTGTAGAATATCTGTGACCAAGGACAAGCAATGGCTAACATTCAATCTAAAAATATGATTGTAAAAAAAAAAAACGATAAAGGTGAAAAAAGGAGATCTGGAAACATTTGGGGACAGAGTGAGAGAAGTAAAGAAGTTGGAAGGAAACCTGCTGTGTGGAGAAAAGAAGGATATTTGAAGCAAAAGAAGAATTAAAGAGGTTGGCCAGGAAAAGTGATGTTACGCCAACTCTGGCCTCCTCTGAGATTAGGGTCCTTTCTTCACAGCAAATCAGCCATGCACTTGTCTACCACTCCCTCTGTCTCCCCATAGCTTTGTACACTTGTATCCTCTTTAGCTCTGCTGTATGTAACTGTGACACAAACAAAGATATAAACACAAATACAAATTCGATTTATTAAAAGGTCCCACTTGTGAGGCGTTTTCTCTCCCCACAGTCACACTCACTTTATCTTCATCTATTCTATAAACTTTGATTTCATAGATGGTTCTTTATTCACATGGACTGCCCCAACATGTTGCTTTAGCGATTTATATGGGGCTGGCAATGAACGGTCATGATCATATATTGTAAATTTGCCAAATATATATTCTATTTTTACCATAAATTACGGATTAATACTTAATTTCAGTACATCACAGCATTCGACAAAGTTGAATGGGTGGGATAGGTTTAACTAGAGCCTCTAACCCATTCAGTGTGGACATGGGAAAAACTGCATATGCTGCTCAGTTGATCCAACATAGCTCTCCCCAGTGGGAAAACTGATAGCTCTTCATGTTTCTGCAGGCCATGGCTCCTAAGGTGTGGTCATAGGTTATAATTTTATAGAACAATATCACAAAGAAAGGATTATTACTTATTGTTGAGCAGTGTGGAGAAGAACATACTTTCAAATCATTTTTTTCCCCCAGAGGTTTGAAAAAGTTACAAGTTAAACTTAAGGGACAATGCTGGATCCTAGATGTGTAACCCTTTGGAAAGTCAATGCAATAAACTATCCTTAAAGTATCTCTACTTTATGAGGTCTAAATGCTCTGAAAACACTCTGAAGAAATATTTTTACCAAATTGGTAAGCATTTGTTTTTTGTGACGTGAGCCAATAAAACTAGTGAAATGTGTTTTGCCCTACTTATTTTGGAACTTGAGATGTGCTGCATCTATATATTTAATAATATATAAATATATTATTTATGAATTTTTACATTTGCAACATAAGATGAACTCTCTAATGAGAATCCTCATTGCTAAAGCACAACACCCCCCCCCCCAACAAAGGCAAACAATGTTCATTTGTTTAAAGCATCTACTGAGACTGCATTACAGCTTTGTAGGGAGGTCCATAATACTAACTTCAATGTCCCTTAAACGCAGACTTTAATTCAGGTAGGCTGACTAGACTAAAGTTAAGAAATACTCAGATAACAGTCAAAACTGAGCACAATTGATTTAACATTGCTAAACACACAGCATCTACAGTTAAACAAAGTCAGAGTGTTTCTAACAGTGCGAGCACAGCCATGACTGTACATGGTTCAAATGTACAGCCTTTATTTAAGACTTAATTTCTATATTTTGGATGAAAATGCTGCCAAACTGTGGCTCTCCTACTAGATGCTGTCCACTCACTGTCCTTGACTGCATCTTCTTAGTGCAGCAGTATGGCAGTAGTTATTAACTTAGAACTGCAGCCCTGGCTAGTGGATGGCTCAGTTACAGTCTAGACATCACATTTGACCAGCATCGTGGACCTGAAATGATACAAATCTTCAGTTATCGGGCTCCTCTCCTCTGGAACTGCCTTCCAGCCGGGGTCCGGGAGGCAGACACAGTCTGTATTTTTAAGAATAGACTTAAAACTTTCCTTTTTGATAAATCTTATAGTGCTGGTGTAGACCAGCTCTTAGTTATGCTGCCGGGGATCCAGCCGAAGATTTCTGCCTTTTAATAAGGCTGTTTTTTCTTACCACTGTAACTTTTGCTGCTTTGCTAAAGTGCTCATGATGGATAGGCCGGATCTTTGTAACATAGCAATAAGTAAGGTCTTTTACCTGCTTTTTGTAACATAACAATGAGTAAGGTCTTTTACCTGCTCTTTTGTAAAGTGTCTTGAGATAACACTTGTTATGAGTTGACGCTATACAAATAAATTGAATTGAATTGAATTTAAATAATTGTTAAAAATGTGTTTAATCCTCTAGTTATTCTGGTGGCAACTAGCAAGGATGCCAACTCAAAGTGTTTAGTCAGCTAACTGTGGACATCTCTAGTTGTAATTATGATGGCTAATTGGATATTAATACACAGAAAATGTTTTAATATACAAAAGCTGCTCATGTCTAAATATGTAGATCTTTTTTTATCATGAATGATATCAAAGTATGATCCTGTGTGAGTAGCTCACATGCACGCATGCACGCACGCACACACACACACACGCAGGCACGCACGCACGCACGCACGCACGCACGCACGCACGCACGCACGCACGCACGCACGCACGCACGCACGCACGCACACACACACCTCCAAGCAAAATAGGCTTGATTGGCTGCTATGGGGTCATTTCACTGTCACACAAGATCAGCTGTGTTTAAGCAGTCACCATGGCAACTAATTAGCCTGTCAATAACGTCAGCAATGAGGTGCCGGAGAAGATACCCAATCACACTCAATTAATCACAGAGACTAATTGGGGCCGTATCAATCAATTGGCTCCTCATCTGAGAGCTTCAGTCAAAGTCACGAACACACAATGTGGAAAACAAACACACCCACAAACATTAGTTATCAGACCGCCAAACAAACACAATACACACACAATTTGTATTCTGATAGGCTTTGTAGAATTGGCCACAATCAATCAAACTAGCGCTTTAAGAACTCGGACAAAATACAAGTTTAACACTTACAACACAAGATCATGGCGAGAGAGAAGAAAGAGATGATCAAAACAGTAAATGAAAGAAGCAGATTTGTTGGACTTTTACAAGTTGGAATTGGATGAGCTCACACCAGTCATGTTTGTTTATGTCTCGAGAGTTTGATCTTTTATTTCAGTTCATTTTGCCTTGCATGAGTAGTGTCAAGTGTGGTTTGTTCTGATCTGACCTGATGATACTAAACAACCCTATAACAGAAGGTTTTGTGTGAACAAGGATAGAAATGTTGACAACCCGTCATGACTTAAAAGCCAGAGAGGACAAATGAAAAGTACAAAAACAAACTGATGCTAATACAAGTTACAAAACCGTGCCCAGGGCAAAGTAGGTCCATGTGATTTTGAGAATAAGCCCTGCATTGCTTGTATAAACTAAGTACATGTTCATTTTTAATATAGTTAGACATGTCTTTACTGGTCTTAATCATCATTTTGGCTGTTTGAACCTGAATGAACATACAAAAGAAAACAGTTTACTATGGATTGCAGAATTGTTTACAAGAAAGACATTTGGCACTTACAATGAGAGAAATGCCAAATGATGGATGGAGGACGGGGTCAGGGTAAGATTAGGACGGAAATCAACACAATGCAGGGGATACAGGGAGGATGGGAGAGAATACATGCATCTACAAGGAATCAATGTGCGGACAGATGAAAGATCTAGAAAAGAAGACATAAGGCAAGCAGAATTTAAAAAAAATAAAAAAGATGGAAAATGAAAGGAGATGAGATACTGCAGCATTCTTTCATCATTCATCACTAATGTACCTTTGAAAATTAAGCATGTATGCATGCACATGTTGAAAAATCTACTGCTCAGCTCAGCAATAAAAGTTCAAGAGCTTCCAATAATGATGAAAATAGAGGTGAAAACAAGCAGCCGCAAACAAAACAACAGATGATGCACCTGTAGATGAAAAACAGAGAACAACAAACTGTATGAATATGGAAACAAACAGAGCAATAACTCAAATTAAAATGACACTTCACATGTTGTTCTTTTCTGTCAACCACTCATGACATGTGACCTGAGCCAGCAGCAGAGAGGACACTGCTCATGAATAAATGTTATTTGTTATTAGTGCACTTTCATCGCCTGGTTTGCATTGCTAAACACTGAATGTGATGTTGAAGATCCTCTTTTGTTCTCCTCATGAAACAGACACCTGAACATGTGCACACATACATTTAAATGCTAATAAATGCTAAAAATTATCTGAACTTACTGAACACTGCAGCTCATTAATCATGAGACCCACTGTCGGTTAAACTTCAATTCAATCATTATTAGTATTTCGATCAATAATTAACAAATATGAACTAAAGCCACATTTTTAAATCCTAAAGATAAAAGGATCAGTGTTGTGACAGTTTTGTACTCACTTTGTTCTCAATTCTCTCAACTCTCACTTGTGTCTTTGTACCCTCACTACTAGCCATACTTTCCCTTCTTCTCTCTCACTATTTTTCTAAACCTGTCACACAAAAATTTTGAGTCGTGCAAAAAGAGGATCTCTGTCACAAGAGGGCACACACTGACTCACACAAACACGGGCACACACACAGAAATGTGACGAGGGACAATGACATCCAGTGGCCTGGTTGCTAGGCTGCAGATGCTGTAGTAATCACTATTTGGTTGTGTTAGCAGCATCCCTGTTGCTTTGTGTGCCTGTGTGTGTGTGTGTTCATTTTTCTAAATGCACCCCTGTGTGTGTGCACATTAATGTCCTTTTTGCTTGTGTGTGTTTGTAGTCGATTCTCTTGCTATGACAACAAGCATGAATGCCTTTTCTTTCCTTGCTCAAAATTTTCTATTCATTCACTTTTTTTTTACAGCAGAATCTGGGCTTCTGAAATTCAGACTGGACCAACTTCGGCCTCCATGGAAGCACAAATAAATCCAACCTTCCTGGCTGAGATTTCCCATTCATGCTGTCCTTGACTCAAATTTTAGATTCATGGAATCAATTTGACAAACCCACAATCTTTACCAGACACCACTAAGTGTCAGAATAATAAAGTTAGGGAGTGGCAACAGCAAATCATGCATCTCCCTATCTGACTTATTATCAGCTATTAACTTCACTCAAAATCATGCTTTTCATATATTAAAAATCCTACTTTTCGGGGAAAAAGTAAATCCTCTTGGAGTCTGTGCACTGAATGGCATAACTCATTTAGGCAGATGGCTTTGGTCTCCACGCCTTTCAGGCTGCCAAACGCTGGGTTTGCTGCATTTTAGATTAGCTTAGTCATGTGTCATGGGAGAATGAGGAATGTAAATAAAACTGTATGGCAAAGTCATAGAGAGGCAGAGACGGAGACGTTGTGGTGCCTTTCTGTCCAGACCAGCTGTCGTGGCAAAAAGTAATGTAATTGTGGTATAATATTTTTATCCGTGCTCTGAAGCTATTCCAATGCATGAATGCACATGTGAGTGTAACTCTCACTGTATGAGATTTGTGTTTACTCCTATGTGCATTTTTATGTTTATGTACGTTTGTCTTCATCATAGATGAAAGTATGGATATGGGTGCCTAGTTATGGTGAATATCTCTTTGGGCCCATCACTATGTGCATAGAGTTTATTGTAAATAAGCTAAGTTTTGACATTCTATAATTTAACATACAGGCTTAAAACTCAGAAGGGCAAACTTCGTGTCTCTATAGAATTTCTGGAGTTTTATATTATGTAGATATTTTGGTTTGTTGTGCTATGCTGCACACAGAAGGTCTCTGACTGTAACACACATAGTGCTGTTACGCAAGCAGAGAGTGGTGAAGAAGGGTTTTTCGTCTATTGAAAAATGTTTAAAGAAAGGTTTTATTGTCGTGTTTTAGAACATGCCTTCAGATTCCTTACAGTGTGACTACAGCGAGTGCAAAGTGGTGCAGTGACTCTGTACATTATTGGATATGGGATATGAATAGCTAATGCTATTGTTTGAAAACTAGCTCCTATTGAGCTGAAGGCTGGTGTGTGGATTAGTGCGTAAAGCCGTGTGCACTTCTCGCGTGAGAAGCGTGGCCTGCTGCCAAAGTTACATAGTGCTGACAACAGGCGACCTTGGAAGCGGACGCCATTCCCCCTTTTTGAAAGTTTCTCTTTTGGTTGTTCTGAAAGAGGACCCCATCACAACTATTAAAAGGACTTTTGAAACTACTGTTTTAAAGTGAAAAGTTACATATTGTTGCTCTAACTGAAGAATGACAAAACAGCAGCTAAAGATAGATCATGACTTATGTAAGCTCTGCATGCCGGGTGCATTTGCAGATGGGTGTGCCCTTTAATGCAATACTTTTTGATTACACAGAACTTCCAGTCTGGTTGAAACAGTTTCCAAAAATGAGCGTACTGACTCAACGCTTAAGAATTTGAAAACATGCAAAATACACATCAGACGCTCCTCTCTCCCTTTTGCTTCTTTTCTGCTGTTTTTCTGTGTCCTCTCTGTTGTCATTGGTCCCGAGCTGCTCAACACCAGGGAGTAAACGGGGCTCACACCAGTCATGTGGGGAGGGGCATGAACCCACATATACACACACACTGCACAACGCAATGATGCCCTGGCATTCGAGGAATGTCTCTGGGCCAATTGGAAACAGCCGTGTGAGAGATAAATGAATGAAAAGAGGATGAATACCTTATGAGAGCATCAGGAGTCGAGATGTGAGAAAGAGACGGAGAGAATCGTTTAGGAAAATGTCTGAATTATTAAATTAACTGAAATCTGACAATGAGCAATTCTGTCCTACTGACGTCACAATGATCACCAATATTGTTACAAAGAGCAGAAATGACAGAGACCTCTTCAAATACAAATAGAAGATTTAAGCTGCATTCAACTGGGAAGGCTCCTTTTAAGGGACTGTTGAGACTTCTGAAGGAGTTGTTGAAAGGTTTGCATTGACCTCCCCAGCTTGGCAGGTCAGACACAGGAAGGAGACCATTATACCTGGACACATAGATTAGCCCCAGGCTTGTCTCTCACTCGCTCTCTCTCTCTCTCTCTCTCTCTCATACTACCATGCTCACTTAGCCACCTGACATCACAAATCTTTCTCAAAGCTCGGGGATAACAGCTTATGTTTCACAGGAAATAAAACAAGATTCTCGAACAGTCTTGCATGTAAAAAATACAATCTCACCTAAAGCACTTACTTCAACTGCTTCCTTCCACACGTAAAAACCCTCTGAGTGTAAAGGTTGCTCACCCAATTCTTTGAATCTGTGTGTATGGTTTTGATAACGTAACTCAACTTCCAAAAGAGAAATGCTTCATTCTAGAATACTGCACAATGAATAAACATTGCCAAATGTTCAGTGTTTAATATTGCATTAAAAAAAACTGAGCGTCTAAGTCCTAACTGAGGCAAGGGAGTCTGAATTTGTTTGTTTTTTGAGAGATAACTATTACCTCTCAGCAGGAGACCAAATTCTTTCACTGCTCCCTTCCCAATTTTCTCTTTTCCTTTCTTCTATCTCAGTCCCTGCCATCTTTAACCTGTTCCTTTCTCTATCTATTTTCCCACTTTCTCTTTGTTTATATATTCTGTTTTCATTCTAATGAATTTTTCACATCAGATTGCCGCTTTATGAACAGGGACAGAAAAAATAAATCCAAAAGCTAACTACTTCTGAAGACATGATTGTTGGCCTTTCAGACAAACAAATTCATTTCCTGTTATTTAAAATTCTTATCTCTATTCAGATTTGTATATGATTAAGTCCTTGTGACTTTTGTCTCAGACCTGTGTACAAACTAGAAGCATTGAATCCAGGTTATGAGAGGCAAGGCATTCCTTCTATGCTACTTCATTCTAATCATATTTCATTATTATTTGACTTGACAGCGTGCTGAAGATTGCCAGGAAAGTTGGGAAACGGCACAGTGCCATTCATGAGTGATTTGTTCATTTAAAAGTAATCTTCTTAGTGAAACTGGGAATTTGATATTTCAAGCTGTAGCCTCACATACCCAGACCTTTCTCCACACTTTGTTTCAATCTTCTATGTACTCCCTGCATTACTGCCACAAGAAGGGTCTGGCCAAAGCCATCGGGTGGACAATTAAACTCAGTATAAGAAAAATCATCTAAGAGTTTTGTTTTTCTGACACATAAGCCATCGCCAAGGAGAAAATTGTCTTTAAACTTCAGGGATCAAATGGGCTTTCACTCCCTCCAAATTGGGCCGAGTTAAGTCTTAATTGCATTTGTCAGGGGCACTGCAGCAGGACAAACATTTTGGCTAACATGGGATCAAGTCTAGCACTCTGTCACCTTGTAAGTAATAGAGGGAAACATTATAAAAACTAAGATATCAATAGTTATCATCTTTCACTTTCCAAGTGGGACATGAAGGGCAGGCCAATTATTGCGAGGTATATGACCGATCCTTCACTGCTTTTTGAGGAGGGAGCAGGTCATATCATTGCACTTTCTTTCCCTCTATTGAACCTAGAAGACAAACAAACTCTCTGGAATTTTGCCTCAGTACAACAAAATCAGTCACACTTTCCTCATCCCACTGATGTTGTTAAGAAACTTGGAAACTTGTTTTTTTTGTGCAGGGAAATGAGAGGGGGGAACGCTATTGAGGTCGAAATAATGCCAGCACACTAATGAAACCAGAAATTGCCATTCCATTACAGACAATCCAGTCAGTTCTTTTAAGCAGAAGGTAGTGATTTACTGTGCAAAATTTAAATTTGAGTGTGTTAAAGCTGTTGAGTTGAGACGTCTCTCGTTTCACTAAGAGGTAAAGCTCTATGTCACCATGGCAATAATAGCCCCAGGCTCTGTCACAGCCGCGACAATTGCCTCTTAGCTGCAGTGTCCATGATGGTGAAATGAGTGACAGGCTGGGATTGACCAATCAGAGGTGTCAGTCTGCCAAAAGCACAAACAGCAATCTGCCATCACTCAGAGAGAGAGAGAGAGAGAGAGAGAGAGAGAAGACAGGCAGGTACCACCCCAATCCCCAACTGAAACAGCTGACTGCTTTAAATGTAGCTGTCAGATTCAAAAGCTAGACAGACCGACACACACACAGGAAGACAGAGAGACTGAGAGAAATCAAAAGTGTCTGGCCTGTAAAGCTTGAGGCCATCATTGTGAATTCAGCCAGCTGCTTTGTGCAGGAGCCCTGTGCTGTCTTTTTACACACACCATGTTCTCTTTATAAAGTTATGAAAGGTGTCACATTACTGAAGAGGAACAAAGACTCGTCTGCATAGTCTGAAACCTGAAAGATACACATATCTAGTGATAGAGAAAGGGCAAACAGGCAGCTGCACACACACTGCGACTGCCTTAAAGCAAAAAAAAAAAAAGCCGGCTTGGCACCCAAGCAGTACACAACAGAAAAAAACTAAAACAGAGACAGTATGTGGGCAGCTCTGTAAACCTATAACTGCTTGTCTGGGTAATACTGCTGTGTGGTTCTAATGGAATGTTTGAGACTCTAAGCTGCATGGTATCAACAAGGTCCTCCACACACCTGCTTCCATTAGCTGATGTCACCTCGGCTCTTTGTGATACGTAACACAAAGAACTGGAAGCAAAATGTAATGCTCACCTCAGCAGGGAAGAACTAGCTCATAAGATATTAAGTGCTATCTTCACATGTGTCAGTCAGTTAGCGAGTAACACAATATGAGCTGAATTCATTTGAAAAGTGTATTTAAAAGGCTGTATTTCTTATATTATGGCTGAAGCCATTAAAAACTATTTCAGCCACTGTATTTTGCATTTAGTTCATATTAACTGAAACGGACTGTATGTGCACAAACTGTTGGGTCAGGAAGTAATATGTTACAATCACATGTTACAACAAGAAAACACAATATAGGGCGCGCTGGTGGCGCAATGGTTAGGGCATGCGTCCCATGTATTGAGACTCTCGTCTCGAGCAGGAGGCCCAGGTTCACTTCCACCCGTGGCCCCTTTCCACATGTCATTCCCCGCTCTCTCTCCCTGGTTTCCGACTCTATCCACTGTCCTATCTCTGCATTAAAGGCACAAAAAGCCCAAAATAAATCTTTTAAAAAAAAGAAAACACAATATAATTGTGTCTTCTGAATCATTTTATTTCAGATATGTTCACATCATGTATGGTCAAACTTTCAGTCAATTAGTGCTTAAGCAAAAGCATCATTTTAAATGCTCACTGTCTGAAGATGACTTTGGATAAAAGCGTCTGCTAAGTGAATTGTAGCATATACCACAGAACTGCAGACAGTCAGAATTAGTGCAAAATGTAGGCACAGGTGAACAAACATGCATTCTCTTTCATTTATCACCTACAGCTCTATGTACTACATTCACTGAGATATATACTGACGTGCATTTCGAAGATGCAACGCCTGTTATTGTACACATTCAGTAATAAATCCTTAAACTTAAGTTACCTGTTACAAAATGATTCAAATATAGAAATCATTGATATTTCATATTTATATGACTTTGTCATTACAGTGTAACACTTGGTTGAAGTTAGGAGATGATTGCAGCCGTCGATTTTGAAAGGTAGTTCAGGTATGTTTTTTGTGAAGAAGCAGGGACTTTGCTTACACTCTGTGTCATGCGCTTCGTAACAATCTTCTTGTTTACTACAAAAAAGAATCTGGTTGAATTTCTTGGTTTCTTGTTTATACAGGAACCTTATTTGTTCATTGGTCTCCAACCTGAGACCTGTAACAAAGACACCATGGTGAAAAGATTTTTTGCTAAACTGCAAAGGTTTCTGTTCATGCTCTTGGTCTCAAGCCAACTGTTTCTAATGAGCTGAGTAATTAAAGGTACCATCTTAAATATGCCTTAACGATTTAACATGTTGAAGACTGTGGACTCTAATGTGCTCTTTCTTAAATCCTTTCTGGGTCAAACAGCCTTTTCTGTTCAGGGAATCAAAAGGTGAAATGTCTGTCTGTGCTGGGGTCATTTTAAATTCAAACTGAAAGAGTCTTTAAAGAGGACTCAGTCCTGTAGCCATGTATGATCGTGTGCTGCATGTTTTATTGAATATATTGTTTACTATGGTTCTGTCTTTTTTATGTTGAGCTTATTTGGATCTTTTTTGTGGAGTTGTGTGAATTTTAAAGGCCTAGGGATGTACATTGCAAATGAGCTTCGGCTATAAATAATGATGTGTGCTAATGGTTTACTTGCTTCATATTTGTCCCTATACAAATAAACAACTTTCTATGCATGTTTATAAAAATAACCAAAAAACATCAACAGAAAATTCTGAATTCACTCCATGTACAGACAAAGTGTATCCCTGTGAAATCAAAGTCTTGATACCGATGCTGAAATGTAATGTGAACTCTTCCCTTCCTAGTTGTTAAATTCACTTCAGCTTGGAGCAGAATGACCTGGTCACTGTGCATCACAGATGTGATTTATTGCTTGTCAACAAAGAGCAAGCTTCACAGCGAGGAAATGACAGCATGAAGGATAAAAGATGCATCCCATCTAATACGCTGTAACATGTCCTCCTGCGAAGATTCTTAAGCAGATAAGTAATCATAATCATAAAATTCAATTCCCCTCGTCCTTGAGAGAAAATGTCTCTAACTTTCCAGTCCTGGAGGCACACAGCTCGGAAAGAGGGAGAGCTAAATTGAGGCAATAAAGCAAGAAGGAGTCGGTCTACATGGTTAAATGAGGGAACAAACAATGATCTCATCCCTCTGCAGCATTTTTGGCTGAGGCACAACCACAACAGGATGCTCTTATCACACCTATCCTCATTCCTCTGAGTCCTATTTGGATTTAACAGCCAAGAAACACAAACACACAAGCTGATGCCTCGCTTTTGAGGTCTGAATCAAAGTGCTGGTTTGAAGTGATGTTAACTTTTTTTTCCCCTTGTACTTTTTCCCCCTATCTCTGTCAGCCAAATCCATCTCCAGGGGCAGACTTTGTGAAATATCAAAATGGAAGTTTGAGGACCGATCGGAGCAAGGAATAAATAAATTAAATAATAACCCCAGCTTTTTTTCCTTATTTTCCCTGATGCATGCGATGGAGCTGGCTTTTTTTTAAATTAAATTAATTCTTAAGAAAGTTTCATTGGCTTGGCTTGTGGCCCTCAAAAGTTCACCTGACGTTTTTGTGTGTATGGATGGATAATTTCTCTCTAAGATTCAGGGGGAAACACTGGAGAAGAGAGGGAAGACTGTCTCCTATCTTAATCCATCTTGCTTTCCTGTGTCTTTTATTTTTGTACATTTTTCTCTTGATTTGTCATCCAAAACTCCCCCTCCCTCTTTCACTTCCATTCCCACCCTTTCTGTGGTGAGTCTAAACCATGGGTATCATCCAACCTCAACCTCAACCCTCAGAGCTATCATTAGAAAATTACAAACAGCTTTATTGGTACTCTGTAGCTCAACTCCAGCATTTAGAGATGGCAACCACAACCTGTCATCATATATTACCATTCAAGCTCTTTCAGTCATTAGAAAATGATTCTAATCTTTTCATTTTGTTTCTGTTTTTGAAAGATTATTCCAAGGAATGTCGATATGAAATCATTAAAAGAGAAGGCAGGCAGATGTGGGGGAGGGGGGGGGGGATTAAAAGCAAGGGACTGAGCTAAAAAAGAAAAAGCGAGTAGGCAAGAAAGAGAAAGAGGATAAATGACACTCATTGTTCCTTCCTCTTGCTGTCAGTTCTCAGTAATGCTAATCATTAGGTTAATCTGACAGGATGGTACACACACTCCCTCACACACACACACACACACACACACACACACACACACACACGAACACCATGTCCGCTGGCCCCCCTGTGCTGCATTCCAGTTCCCAGTGTCAATGAGACGGAACCGCCACATTACATGGCTGTTTGTTCTCTTTGTACGCTCTCCTGCAATGCTATTAGGACCAGTGCATGTGTGTGTGTGTGTGTGTGTGTGTGTGTGTGTGTGTGTGTGTGTGTGTGTGTGTGTGTGTGTGTGTGTTTGTGTGTGTGCATGTGTGCATGTGTGTGTGTGTGTGTGTGTGTGTGTGAGAGAGAGAGAGAGAGAGAGAGAGAGTGCACATTTGGACATAGTAGTAAATATTTTATAAGACTAAATAACTTAAAGCTAATATATGAAATATCATGGGGTTAAACTGATTTTTGCAACATTGTTGAATTTTTCTGGTACATATTAATAATATTTTCTAAGGTAATTTGACATTGTGTTCTACTTTTTTAAGGGATTATGCTGTTATTCCATCATGAGAATTTGATTAAAGGCAGACTTGGAGGAAAACTGTTTGTCTGACTTCTGGCTTTGTTTTAATAAATTAAGTTCTTTAATTAAAAACATTCTCGATTGTTTTTTTTTTTCATCCTTTTTTTAATGCTTATTCTGACAGAATAAGCAGGGATCTTTTATTTATTTGAGAGTTGTGGTCTGTGAGCATAAACAAGCTTTTAATCTTGACTCTATTGGGCTTGTATCCATGCTCCTTGTCTGGAATGTCGGTAGGTTTAATTCTGTCCTTGCAGGGGCGCTCTCGGTGCAGCGTTTGGCTAAGGGACTTCAGGTCAGTGCATCCTCCAGAGTCTGATTTTATTAAAGGAAATCATGTTCTTCATGAATTATTCTACAGCGACAATGAAAGTCCAGCTTTATACAATTCAGCATTTTTCCAATCCTGATCTCTTCTTTTGGACAGATAGAAACAAACTTAATAGAAAGTTCTTAAAAGTCTCCATGGTACTGAATGATTCTTGCTTTCAGGGAAAATTGAGGAGGCCACACAATCTTGGGCTTAAGTGGGATGCAGTACCATTAAATAAGTGTGTGTCCATGTGTGTGTGTTTGTGTGTGTGTGTGTGGGTCCTGAGGGAAAAGAGGGATCATGGGATAGAATAGGTAACAGTGGAATGTAATTGAGCTGAAAATTGAAAAGCGAAGCCGTAGCAAAGCCAGGCTGCTGTGCACGTATGTGTGCATAAGTTGGAGTGCATGTTGTGCAGGTATGCTTTGGAATGTGCATGTGTGTGTGTGTGTGTGTGTGTGTGTGTGTATTTGATTTGTGTGCATGATTTTCTGTGTGTGTGTGTGTTTGTTTGTGTTTTAAAACCAGAATGGGATGCCAGTATAATCCTCGCACAGCCGGACCCCCAAGGATAACAGACTTTACTGCTGCGTGGGTGAGCCACATAGGCATGAATATGTTAGCACACCTTCACACACACATAAACACACACACACACACACACACACACACACACACACACACACACACACACACATAGCCAGCCCCATGCCAACTACCTGAGAGAGTAAAGAAGAGTGGGGATGAGAGCCTGCTGAGTCCCACTCTCCTTCTCCCCAGAAACACTCACTTGGAAAATTGGAAAGAGCTGTGTGTTTTCCTCTGGGCACCACTTATCATGGTTCATTTTACAAAGTATCTATATATTATACTGTGCATAGAAATATGCCATATATACTGTCACCTTACAGTATGTAGTTCATTTACCATATAGCCATGTTGGTCTAAATAGATAGTATCATTAATCAAACTACATCCCGATGGAAAACACAAGAAGAAGCTAAAGTAGTAGTAAGACTGAGATACATACGATAGTGAGAGAACTGGTTACTGAATACTGCCTTAGTGTTCTACTCAGAGAAGAAGATCATTAAAATGCAGTTTTACTGGATACCTTGACAACTCTTCTCAGAATTATACAGTGTAGGTATAATTGGTTTGAACCAGTATCTCTCTGATACTATCACCAGGAGCACCTCGAGGCCACACATTTTTATGCAGATGTGATTTACTACTTCTGCAGCACCTAGCTTTTGAAATCAAATGTTATTTTAGGAACTGAGAATATGAATCAAGGATCGGCAGCTCCATATTCTCACCTCAAAAGGGACAATTAAAGAGCAGCACACCATAATTAGCTGTAGGCAAAGACCTATAACCGTGTTTCTTTTTTTAGGAAAATTGACTGTATTGACTGTGCGTGTGCGTCAAAAGGACGTGTAATTTACACAGCAGTATTCTTTGATTTCCATGCACTTTGAAGCAAAAAAAAACCCTTTAAATTTGAAGATAAACGGGTGCTGTCTACAAACAACTGCAAACAACCTAACGTTACAACTTGTGTAATGTTCTGTAATAATATACTATGTTTTGGTGACGATGCAGTGGTACCAAAATTTGGTCCTACATTGAACTCTTTTCAGACAGAAGTCAAATCCATCATGAAAGTGATGCAGCATTACTGAAAATGATAACTGATAACACCTTCCTTTGACATATCATAGTCAGCTTTTTTTTTTTACAGATGTTCCTTTAGTTTTAAGTAAATGTTCCAAACTTGTGTTGTAACATGGTGTCTGTTGGTTGCAGCCCTTTGCACAAGATTTTATATAAGTCACACAACTTTTACACTGCAGCGCTTTAGCTACTTCAAGTCTGTTTGCAGACGACAAGTAATGCCTCATCCTTAACTTCTGTGGAGAGCAGATGCATCCAAATACACTGTGGCATGTCAACCCCCAGGTTTCCTGTTTCTCTTCATCCAATCTCTAAATCTGTCCAATAAAGGCCCATAAAAGTATGCAAAGTATTTGGATGCATCTGCTTTCTTTAGAAGTCCATGGTAATAAAAGTATGACCTTTAAAAAAAACAAAACTGTGACACTCATGTTATGTTAGGGCCAGAACTGTCACTGACTTGACCATTTATTTTTTTAATTCATTCAACATGAAGCAAAACTTATTTGACAACTGATGCAAGTGGTCAGCAAAGAACCCCCCCCCCCCCCCCCCCCCCCCCCAGGAGAAATCAAGTTGCTTTTCTTTCCATCTCTTCTCCAATTTACTCCTCTTTAGTGATTTCTTTATTGCTCACCTTTTATCTGAGATCCCGCCTGCTATGTGTGTGTATGTGTGTGTGTGTGTGTGTGTGTGTGTGTGTGTGTGTGTGTGTGTGTGTGTGTGTGTGTGTGTGTGTGTGTGTGTGTGTGTGGTCTACAGAGAGGGGTATTTGACTGCCTGATAAGCAAGACACACAGGCACTGACAGCTTCATCCATCAGTGTGTCTGTCTGACGGACAGGCCTCTGTAGAGAGGTCACACTCCACTCGCATGTATGTGTGTGTGTGCAGCTGTGTGTGTGTGAATAGACATACATATCCCTCTTTTGGGTTACACACAATGACTCTGCCTGAGAATATCAGTGTGATGCTCTGCTCTCCTATGATGTTACTATTTGTTTCTCCTCTGTTTTGTAGCTGCTCAGTGTCTGATTATTTCATTTCTTTTACCTTCCGTTTTCTGTTCTGTCTTCTGTTCTGCACTTGACCTACTCTGTCCTGTCTTAAGTCTCTTTTCCATTATGTTCCTCCATCCTTTCTTTGTACCACATCACCCTACCTTCACCGTCTCACTTCACATCGGTTGACGTGAGGATTGAGAAATACATGTGCTCCATCTGTAGCTAACTCGTTTTGCTGGTAAGTGGTTTTTATTCATTCAGCAGCTTGACAACCTTGGGAACTGTGTAACACTCAGTATCCCTCACTAGAACACTTGTGCACACAAATGACAACATCGGTATGTGAGAACATGCATACCAGTGCAGCGTAGGAAGAAAGACTGCTGTCACTCATTTACCCAGCGGATCAAAATAGTTCCCAAACACTCAACAAGTAAGTGCTCCCTGGCAACAGGAGCTGCTAAAGGAAGTAAGGAGGAAACTGACCCCTAATTTTCGGACAAATTGACCTCCAATCTTTTTTTGAAAGATCTCTGAATGCATATTTCTCTTTCACAGACAGCTTTGTTATGGGAACGTGATGCACACATAGCAGATACATCTTTGTCAATTTAAGATAATGCCTTTAAGGAGAAAACACCCTTAGGGAGCACCGCCCCATCTCGTCTAATATAAACTTAACAGAGACTTAAGCCAACCATCAAAAGCCAATATATTTCAGACTATCACCTTTAAATGAAACTTTATCAGTCTGTCTCCCTCTTTTTTGTCATGTTCCAATAAATGCACTTAACATCTATAAGGTTTCAATGTTCTTTATTCTTATTTTCCTCCTTGTCACCTTTGGATGAAGTGCCATGTAAAGTGGATTTGAGGAGATCTATCGATCTTTGCTAGTCCCTCTATGCAGTGTAAAAATGTACAGATGCATTTACAGTCAACTATGACTGGACTAAGTTCTGAAAATCAAAGGACTGCTCTTTTTCTAAGTAGATGAATTGATGTCTGTGTTGTCAGTCATCCAGGCAATCCAAAGGCAAATGGACTTGGTAAAAAGTATTGGCTCTTGGATTTTCTGGATGTTTTGATCAAACTAAATCCTCAAGAAAGAACAATTAACAGCGAATCAGAAATGTGTAGAGTTGAGTGGAGAAACACAGTTTCAAAGAATCTTAATGACCTCAGTGAACAGTGTGTCACACCCTCAGCTGCAGCAGCGCCTGCTGCTCTGTTTGTGAGCATGCTAAATCCACTGCCCATCATTTGAACATAAGACATGCACCTGCCGCTTCCATCCTGTCTACCTCACTCAATATCTATGTTTCATGTTTCTCACTTTGATAAAAAAACATTTCCCCATGACACAATGTGAACGCATCTCATCTAAATATCTATATAAATATCTCTAAATCAAATATTTGTTTTACTCGTTTTCTCTTCACCAAAGTTTAAGGAGACTGGGGAATCTATTAATGTTCATACTATTTACGATTTAGAATGTTTTAAAAATCATTTGGACATTCAAATGGACTCATCTCATCTCTCTCATGCCCTTGACTGAGTTGACATTTTGCGTGACATTTTATCTTCCAGTCCCCTCATTCTTTAACTTTTTCTCACCCAATCCCAAAATTTCTCTCCCCCTGCTCTCTCTCCCTCTCTCTCTCTCGCTCTCTCTCTCGCTCTCTCTCTCTCCCCCTGCTCTGTCTCTCTCTCTCTCGCTCTCCCTCAGTCAGTCTCACATTCCAGGCAAGCTTGGCTCCTTTGTCCTGAATGACATCACAGACATAAGGCCATGACAGGCAAGACAGGAGGAATGCAGGGCGAGAGAGGGATAAGAAAACCATAAAAGAGCGAGAGACAGAGCGAGAGAGAATAACCAGATGATGGAGAGAGAGAGAGAGAGAGAGAGAGAGAGAGAGAGAGAGAGAGAGAGAGAGAGAGAGAGAGAGAGAGAGAAAGTCTGTGAGTGAATGAGAAGAAAAATGGGAAACTAGGGAGAGAGGGAGAAAGAATTCCATTGATTCAGTAGGGCATGAATGGACTTCACAGAGGACTCCCCAACACACACACACACACACACACACACACACACACACACACACACACACACACACACACACACACACACACCTCCCACCACTATAACCCTCCCACCCATCCACTCCCTCCCTTGCGGCTTCCCTCTCATCCCTCCGTCTGTCCCCTCCCTCTCTGTTTGTGCTCCTTTCATTAATCTCCTTTAGAGGAATCAGACAAGACCAGCCCCTCCACAAACCAAGAATGAGAAAGTTTTCACACATGCAGCAGTTAGCGTATGTGTGAGGTATGATAGGTGTGATGTTCTGATGGAAAGATTACACCTACAATCAGTGTCTAAAATATACTTCTGGAAATGTAGTAAGAACAGAGAAAGATAAATTATGATTAAATAGGTCTTTAATTGGAATAGAAAAGTAGCTTCAACACTAACTATTATAATCCATCATCGGTTTATGTTAAAACATTTTCAAATGGGAGAATCTTTATATTTTCTTTGTTTGATTTCATTTTTAAGTAAGAAATTTCAAAATTTTGGCATGCTGATGGACAAATTAGCAATTTGAAGATATATTTAACAATCCACTCACATCTCCTCACCTCTCACTTGTTGTTGTAATTCGATTTAAAAAAATGACTGTAGCCTTGTACACAAGCTGCTGACTTGACAGTCACTGATAGTATGTCCACATAAATAGTCCAGTGAGTGTTTTGATGTTTAACCCAAAGGGTGCACCATCTTTGAATATTTTTAGGAGAAAAAGTAAAGTTTTACTTCAGTCTGAGCTGCCAGTGGCCTTTTCTGACCCAACAAGCTGATCTGTTGCATAATACAGAGCACAGCATGTGTAGGTCTAAGGTTTATGGCTGAGGGGGGCTCCCTGACTGTAAAGTAAAGTAGTGAAAACATTCTCAATACGGCCCACACTTAAAGTGATATTGATTGTTTTATAGGTTAGCCTTTAAAGGCAGGTAAAGTATGTTTTGATCTTAACTTCCATGTGGCTGTGAAGCTGTGCTGACCATCGACCAGGTGAATGTAACACAGTCTATTCACAGTAAAGTACCACAAAGTTACCAGAACATAAAACTTGGACTCAGTATTAAGACATTAGCATTAATCAAAGAAAGTCAGATAAATACTTGATGCATAAAAGGTGAGGTTCAAGGTGCCTTCCTGCAATCCAAACACCTCACTTATTTACATAATGCCTTCGATGCAAACAACTTTAGAAAGCACTCTGTGTAATTAAAGAAGACCTCCTTAAATGATACAAGTAGATCTCACATAAAATACCACACATTTAAAAAAGAAAGAAGTGCAACAGTCATGCTGAAATGCCAACAGAATGAAATAATTTAAGCAAATCTTAAAATGTGAATTGCCTCAATTTTTCAGAGTGCTATATCTAATGCAACCCTACTACTTCTAAACTTCATCCTCATGCAGAATTATTTGGAAACAGCTGCGGTAATCATGGAGGATAGCTGCAGGATATGGTGGCGTTCCACAGAGGTTATATGGTAAAGAGAAGAAAAGTGGAATAGATGCAGGATGTGGGGACTGCTACTATAGCTAAACGCTGCATGAAAACTTTAACTTCTGACCACAAAATCCTACAAGACAGATTGCTTTCCCATGGATATCTCGCACGACCACATCAAAGTTTGTCATTCAGAAGGGGAGAATGAGAGCGGGAGACTTAGAGAGCAGTCAGAGGCCTTTAGGCGCAGCAGAAAGTTACTGTAGAGTTTAACAAAGTGAAAAGAGAGAAAGAATCATGTCACGCACAAAGTATCAGACAGGCTTCCATGGTGACAAATTAATTTGCCTCCAATCAATAAGTCATTATCACATTTTAAACAGATCTACGCCCACATTCATGCACAAAACACAATGGGACACACACACACACACACACTCTGCAAACACAAAAGGAGGACACACAAAAAGGACATAGATTTACACAATGCAATTGTCTACACACAGATAAACGCACAGACAACACACACACACAGTGCAGGGTTTTGAGACGTTGAGAGGCTGGATGAACTTTTCCAAACCTCTGTGCTGATGTGGTGAAATCATTTCACCCTATTAAAAGCAGCAGAGCAGCCATGGCCAAACTAATTATGGAGAGTTCTGTCAGACACAAGCTAACAGGGTGGTGTGTGTGTGTGTGTGTGTGTGTGTGTGTGTGTGTGTGTGTGTGTGTGTGTGTGTGTGTGTGTGTGTGTGAAAATGAACCACAGATGAAGGCAACATACACAAAAGTCTATACTATTCCTTCTCCTGCAGAATTAACAACCAATAGAGTCCATAATATCCAGAATCAGCATGAATAATCTAAACCAGTCTTCTTCGTTTTCCAATCAATAGCACTTCCACTCAATAAAAATCTACACAAAGGCTAGGATGACACAAAATCAAGGACATGTAGACATAGTTGTCAGTTGCCGCATTGACAGATGCTAATCTAATCAATAAGTACAATTATAAATAAATCTTAAATAAGAAACACAAAAAACATTTGTCAATCAGACCATTAGCAATTAGACCTCCTAATCAATATAAACCGTATAATGTCATGGGTAGTGTCACAGGTTGGAGGCTGGAAGGGTAATGTGAGCGTTCATTAATGGTTAAAGGTTTGAATCTTAATATTTTCTGTATTAGTGAAAAAAAAAGGAGAAATATAACATGTCACTTAAAGGACAAAAGCCTAATTCTGTACAACCGCTCCACTAAAGGCTCAGTGCCTTGTTCAATATAGCAAGCGAGCACAATGTGAGTGGTGATAATGAATTCATACTCTCAATACATACACAGTCATTTCAATGGTTTGAATCACTCCCAACAGTCGTGTCAACCAAAGTGATGCCTGGTGACATATACCAATACAAAGACTTCTGGTGCAGAATAGAACAATGTGAACACACATAACCTGCAGGCTGAGGCAGATATATTCCTGGTTTATTTGTAGAATAAAGATGCACACAATGCATCCATACAAGCACATCAATCAAGTTAAATATTGGTTATGGATATATTATAAATGATCTCTTTACATAAGAACTGTGATGTAAAAGTGTCCAATTCATAATGCAGGACTAAAAGATGATCTGCTGATCTGATATTTGTTTAGATAGGTGGGAAGGAGACTGAACTGAAGGATTAATATGTTCTGTTGATCTGGTGTGTCTTGCGTAACACAGCAGACATCTCTTAATGTAACTGGATGCTTTGTTGAAGCTTTACTTTCTTTTTGATTTTCCAAAGCTAAACTCTATGGACAGCCACAGTGCTCCGACGCACTGCTTCTGATGACCAACACATCTGTCCTGCTGCCATCGGCACAGTCTGATGACGAGGGAAGAATTGTGAACAAGAGAGAGAATGTTAGAATCACTATCGCTACCATTTAAATACAGGATGCTTTACTCACATCCTTGCATTAATACTGCACATTTCCCAAATAACCTTATTTCAAGTTGATAGACTCACCGAAGTGACAGGGGGTAGTGTTATATGTTGCAAGAGGAAAAACAGTCTGAGATGTCGTCTCTCATTTTGTCCAACAATGAAAATGATTTACAAACATTCATTTCTACCAAATGCCGCAGTGTAACTACAACACAGACACGCACATAATGACTTGATAATTTCTATTTAAACACAGTGCCACAGACTAATCATTCATCTCTGAGTGATGATGTGTTATGTTTGAGCTGAATCTTTACTGCATTAAGGCCTAGATGCAATAACAGCGACAAGAACTGATCAACTCCACAATCACTAATCTCTTCTTCTGCATCTCTGCCCGCCACTTTACCTCTGTTTGTCACTTTTTTTATCAACTTTTCTCGCCATCATTTTCTGTTCCTCCCCCCCTCCAAAACGCAATATCCTCCATTCAGACTCACTTATTGCCTCTCTTTTTTGTTAATTGCTTTGTTGCTCCCTCTTCAACCCTCACATAGCGCATTTGCTGTGATTTGTAAATCTTTCAAGCCCATTCTCACTTTCAGCCTCTGTTTCAATCTGCTGTCTTTCTCCCTTCTTAAACCTTTCTCACTCCTCTCGCTTTTATGCTTAATTTGCTTTTTTTTAAGGGGGGGTTTCTAATTCTCCTTTTTTATCTGTCTTCTAAGTATATCCCCTTGGATTCTTAATCGCTTTTCTCCTCCCTTAAGACAGACAGCTGGTCCATTTATGCAATCTGATTAATTTGATGAACCAAAATACACCCATATAACCACAGTACAATTTGGAAGGGGGGGTGGGGGGGGCACGTTGGAAGGACAAAAAGCCTGTCTGTTTGTTTTAGTTTGAGATTTGAAATATTAAATATTTGGTTTACAATAACGTTAAGTGGCCTGGGCTTGAGTTATGGTGCCTCGGTGGCTTCTCTTGTTTGTTTTGCTGTTTATACTTCTGAAATATTAATCTTTTGTTGTAGACTAATAAGGCTAAGTGGTCTTGGGGAATGAATTATGGTCTGTGCGATCAGCTGCTGCTGTTGAAGCACTGGTCACATTTACATACCCACAAGTTCATGTCCCATTAGGGTACGTATTTGAGACGTGCTGTCTGCATATATACATTACCATAGGGCAGTATAAAAAACTTTATGGAGGACTGGATGCAGCTGTAATGTTTTATTATACAGTTTACTTTGTGTTAATGCTTCTCACTATCTGAAAATCAAACTACTTATTTGCCTATTCTGGAGCTCCTCTCATATTTACTTGGTGTTGACCAAATGACTCCCCTCCTGTGATAATACACCAGAGCGGCCCAAATAATAAGCAGAAAGCTTCCACTGACATTTTCCCACACAGGTAAACTTGACTAAACGCAGGAAGAAACAAAACACCTTGAAGAAGGACGTGGGGGAATAAACACGGTAGCAAAGTGAGGTGTAAATGGGCAAAATTGCTTTGACATTTTTAAAAACATTTCAAAGAGCATTTTTTAGTTTGAGCAGAACAACAAACAACTCAGGCTTATCTCTCAAAATTGGTTACTGATGCAAAGAAAAAATCCCTGCCCGCTCCTCTCAGCTGTTGACAGCTCCAAAAGCCTCTTTAACACCCACTCGATATCAAAATGATGAGTTCAAAGTGTTCTTCAGAGATAGGAACATAATTCAGGTTGATTTATAAACACGTATTGTGTGTGTGTGTGTGTGTGTGTGTGTGTGTGTGTGTGTGTGTGTGTGTGTGTGTGTGAGAGAGAGAGAGAGAGAGAGTGAGTAAGCATCTAACCATACACCAGAAAAACAACTTTAACTAATTTGCCGTAACAGAAATTATAAAATGGAAAGTAATGCGTTCTAAACTTTTCCACCTTTACTTCAACATTACTTAAATGAAGACTTCTCAGTTTGACGAAAAAGTTGTTTTTTTTGTAAATAATTTATTTATTGTATAAATGAATGAATTGGAAAGAAGCGCCTGGAATCACCTGAAATACTCATAGTGAGCATCACTCAGTTTGAACAGTGTTTTAGAGGCATCTCAAGCCTGTTTCTGAGATCAGTACATCACTGAAAGAACTTGTGAGTGAATAAAGCATGTGCCCCCTAGATCTCTCACTTTCTCAAACATTGCCTGCGTTGCTTTCTCAAAATGAAGCAGTATTTTTCTTTCAGCTGCTGGTGTGCTCCATGAGTGGAAAGCTGTTTTATTCCTCTGACCGCATGGTAAAGCAAGTTTAAAAAAATCACAGTTTATAAACATAGCTCACTTTTCTTTTAGCTAGAAAAAACAAATCGGATTTCTTACCTTAAAGGTTATTTTTATTAACATGACATCAAAATCATAGAGATCAAGACATTCTCTGCCAAGATGACAGATAAATCATTGCAGGGCAGTGGTGTTATTTGTGGATGTTTAAGAATCCTCGTGTGTATAAAGACTGTATTTACATTTGATTGTTTTCATCTGGCATGTCTGTGCAGACCTGAAGATGTCATGCATCCTGTCTGTATGTGTTGTGGGCATCTCTCGAGAGGATTATAGCTGGGTAGAAAAATGGCTGTGTGATAATTAATTGGATTAACAGATTTGACAGGAGATTACAGCCTGGCTGTTTTCATCATTCTTTTATACGATATTGACGGAGAGACAAAAAGATTCAATAAATAAGATGTAAACTAGAAGATAAGTAAAAGAGGAAAGCCATGAATTTGAAACACTGCTGCTTGGCTTGGTATTTTTCCAGATCCTAAATATGTCCCTTTGCACAATTAATACAAGTCTGCAATTTAATTTAGAATCATTTTTAAAATGTGTTCGATCATATGTTCCAGAATGAAGTCAACATTTTGTTAGATGTATTGTGTAAGGGAAAAGTTTATTCTATTAAAAAGATTAAAACTAAATAATATTTTGCATTTGGGGGGGTTGTCTGTTTCTAAATTCAAAGTCAGGCTTTAAACTGAGCCTGATAGTGAGATTGTCCTTATATAACCCATTACTGGTATTTTTCTTTCTAATTCTGGCTTATTGAATTTTCTGTTGAGTTTGTAAAAGGGGAGGGGGGGGGGGGGTGCACTGTGCTGTCTACACTACATAGTGATTGACAATATACCGCCTTCACTACTCATATTATCAGACTTGGCATTTAACATCTGGTGTGAACCCTGGGGGACCTCACTGGAGTTTGATTGAAATGAAGCCCTGCTCACAGTGTTGAGGCGGACGAGTGACAGCTTTTCTGCACAGCATCTGGATTTGACAACACCTGTCACATTTCACCAAATGTTAAAAAAAAAAAAACTCAGAGAGCACTGGAAAAAAATTCTACCTTTCCAAAATGTGAATAGCACTTTATAGATTTGGTGAAAGGCAGACAGCCAAGGTCATTTTGCATTCGTCTCGTATAATACAGTTCTATCAGAACTTGTATTTCGTGACAATCCTGAATAAAATTCACCCAACTTTCTTGCAGGCTTTCATCTAAATGCAATTATTATGTTCTGGCAAAAACATCCCGCAGGAGTTTGTCCTCATGTATTTTTATCATGCTAACCCTTTATTAAATTTTCATATTTTTATAGAGTGGTGCCTATTCTACTTTAGGAAGTTGTTATATTGTTGTTTTTCCAAAAAGTGGCTCACAGTCTGCACTGGATATGAAATATACTGAGGTCTGTGGTTTCAGTGGCCCTGTGGCAAAACACTACCTGCTACCATTATCAACCACTGGAGCTAAATACAACCACAAGCACACACACACACTAACACACACGAGTATGTTCAATCATTCAGCCACACATGGGCAGACTGGACAAGGCCATGGGCAGACCCAGCAAAGCCACAGGTTAACAGATCTCTTGTCATAACAAAACAGCATCCTGCCGGGTTTCACACAGGATACGTGGTTATAACTCGAAACACATGACAGACTGTGGTTGAGGAAAACTTTCATTCATTTTCATCCTTTTCCCAAGATTTCTGTTTTTTTTTTTATCTTGAAGTGAATCAAAATATTATGAGTAAATTCTGATAAAATGGAAGTAGTCCTCTGCAGCAGCCGGAGAGTATGTTAGGTCCTCTTTTTGGCAAAATGTCATACATGGCAGTAATAAAAAAAAAAAAGGGTAGCGCATTAAGAGAGCAAACATTAGTAATGATTCTCTTGAAATTTATTCTTTGTGATATTAGTCATAATACACTTGTTCCTCATTATAAACACATTAGTGTGTTTCTGGCAGGATGAGAGCAGAGTCTGCGTCTGCTCCCCATTACACCGAAACTACTGAGAGAGAAAAGCTCATTGTTCTCAAGTCCGCTTACATGCAGAGAGAATATATTCATAATGTACTATTGAAAAGCTTTAATCTGACAGTGAAAAAGAGGCTCAAAAAGGGAAGGGGTAAGAAACTTTGAGAAGAAAGCTTTGAGGACAGCAGACTCAAAAAATAAAAGGCTGGATCACATTACAAATGTAAGTCCAGGGAAGAGGAAATTATTCATGAAAAATAGCTTACAACTAAGATGGTACTATATACGAAGATTTGGCTCTCTCCGAAAACTGTAAGTATTGAGGTTTGGATGTCCTTTATCTTATTGTTTTGTTCTTGATAGAAATACAGGTATGCTGATTTTTTTTCATGTAATCAAACAGTAATTGCATTTATTATTTCTCACTAAAACACACTCAGTGGAGGCCTCAAGGACGTCTTGTATGAATTTTCCTCCTCATTTAACATTTACAAAGAAAACTTTCAGCCTAGTGTATTTGTGTATCCTATGAAGCCATGTTTAAATCAGCAAACATTGTTTTTCTTCCCCACAATTTAGTGGCATTTTGCAATCCTGCTTAACAGTCATGATGGCCCGTTGACCACTGCCATGGAGACAAGTGAAAAAATGAGCTGCATACATAACACATTTGTATTGCGGGCCTCTGCAGTGTATTTCATCACTTGTTTGCTTGTGTGTATACATGTGCACCCTTGTGCTCCAGCTAGGAGGGCGCAGTCTCTTGAACTTGAGCTAATATGCTGCTTGTTCTTTGGTGGAGTGACAAGTAATTTAACAAGGTCAAGCTCTGTGTATCATGCTATTCACTGTGCCAGCTGTGTCGTTTTGTTATTCAAAATAAAATAATTCAAAGTATGACAAAAATTGTAAAATGTCATGCAATTATATTTGTTCTCTGTTGAAAACAGTGCATGCCTTTTTGGAAAGAATATAAGAGGGATATAAAGCCGGTGAGACAGAGGGATGTGTGTGTGTGTGTGTGTGTGTGTGTGTGTGTGTGCGTGTGTGCGTGTGTGCGTGTCAGAGTATCAAAGGGCAGTCAACGGTGTAAGCGTAATGTGGATAGTATGTGACACAACAAAATACCACCAACGTCACTGCGAAAGGACCTTTTCACTCCCGTCTGCAATCTCACGCACGCCCATACACACCAACAAACGTACAGGACACACACACACACACACACACACACACACACACACACACACACACACACACTCACACACAGTGAGATCACACAGGAACAATCCTATAGCTGTGGAGTAGTCTTCAGTCAGAGCTGTGCTGCTGTTGATTGTGCGGTTACTTTGAAGGGCAATTTCATCTGGCCAACGGAAGCGTCTGTATGTGTGTGAGAGAGTGTGTGCAGAATGTGTGTTTTTTCTATACCAGGGGGTCAGTCACCTGGGGTGTGAGGGAATTTACTATCCAAATATCCCTGTGTAATTGTAGAACTCTGTGCACATAGCTGCATGTGTGCAAGTGTGTCTTTCTATCTGCATAACCTGCAAGTGCATGTCTGTGAGACCTTATGGGTTTTTATGTGTGTGTGTGTTTGTGTGGGTGTGCATGTGTGTATACGTTTATTACTAGTTGGCATGAGGCCAGAGTGAATAGGAGCCTTGTTAGTGTTTTAAATGCCTTCTCGGATCTGACAAGACATGTGCAGGCATAAAGGCATGCCAATGAGGTGTGTATGTATACCTGTGTGTGTGTGTGTGTGTGTGTGAGAGAGAGAGAGAGAGAGAGAGAGAGAGCGAGAGAGAGAGAGAGAGAGAGAGAGAGAGAGAGAGTGTTTGCATTAACTGCGGAGAGATGAAGGAAGCCATTCTATCATCCACATGTTCTATTGTCCTCTGAGTATGTGTGTATGATGTGTGTGTGATGTGTGTGTACAGTGTGCTGAGAGAGGCACGGCAGATGTTATAGATTTCCATGAAAACATCTGAGTCATTGGTTTGAAGTTTCAGTTCAGAGAAAAAAAGTCTCGTGCACTGGCTGCTTCTACATTTCCATATTGTTTTTTTTTAAATAGGGCACTTTAACTTTCAAACGATCCTTTGATGGTACTGCTTACAAAGACAGAACTAATAGAGTGCTGCCCTTCACTACTTTCCATCAGACAATTACTGGTGATAATAGAAATACTGAAATGTGCACAATTCCAGGAGTAGAATTATAGCTAATAGGAATGACCTTTCCATTTTATATAGGTAAAAGGATTGCAAGATTCCTCTCTGACTAGAGAGTTAAATTCATTCTATAAAAGACTTCATAATTATTTGGTTCTAGTTTCAATCTATTTTTTGAGTAAAGTTTGTGTAAAAAATAATCCAGAATTTGAAAGATGGTTTGAGCAGAATGAGTTTTTGTTCTGTATTTTAAGATGCAAGAGGATTTCCACTTGTGCCTTTTTACTAATTGTGTATGGCTCTAGGCAGGGAAATGCATTAAAGGGAAGTTTCAAATAAAATGAGATGTCAGTGCAAAAAAGGATTCTAGCATTTAAAAGCATTTGTGACACTGCTCAGAATAAATTTATGTAATCCTGGCACAGATTCAGGTGTCCCTTATAAATTACTGCTTCTTCCAATCACTAAAAAAATCTATCTTTCATTTCAGTATAAATTCTTCAACAAACAGAAACGTTTGCACGCAACAGCAGAAATGCAATTTCACTGGAAATAAGGTGATAAATTGAGTTTGACACAGTCTTGACTGCGAGAGGTTAAGAGGTGATTTTTCCAATATCTGTCATCCATAACTGTTTTGTAGAATATATAGAAGCTTTCCATTTTTGTTGATTGCATGCCTGCAGTCTGCAGTCATGGCATCAGTAATGGTTTTCTCCATCTGCAACATTTAATTAAAGGAAGGAGGTTCATAAACTCAAAAACACGGTCACTGCACATGACTCAGATACTATTTGTACCCAGAGCACACTTGCTGCAACTACCACTGTGGTTTTGCAAAAAAGTGAACCGGATTTCTTTTTTGAGCTTTTACAGCAAAAAGGTTAACCATTAGATAGTTAAGTGTCAATTAAGGCTACAGGCAGAATCAAACCATGTCACAGATCACACATAGAAAAGCAAACTGTAAGGAGTGATAATGACAGAGTAGTTGGGATTATTTTTCCAAGGCAATGTAAAACTAGTGAACCCCATGCAAGTTTGTGGTGAAACACTTCACAAATATTACCTTTTTAATTGGTAGATGTGATTAAGGTGCAATTTAATATATTTAACTAGACGTTTTTGAATGGAGATACATATATGTCTTTTACAAGGGAGACAGGAGCTCAGAAGGTTCAACATGCGAGTAAGAACAGACCATAACAGAAAAAAATCAGTCAAGAAATGAGTAACATTCTGCAGTACAACATGTGCATACAGTGGTCAAGTGACACTTTTGTTTCTGGTTTTAAAATGTTTTAAGCTAATACAAAGCTCAAGTTTAAGGTAACTACATATAAGCTATCAGACTAAACACACAGGAGACCGTCAGCCGCCGGTCTGTCGGTGAGCGGTCGGTGCCCTAGTTTTTGCGATGTGTCCAGCTCCATCACTACCCGTCGGCCCCAGTTGGCCTTTTTTAGCTGATTCCACATGTTGAATTGCAATGAGCCGTTGCCAGCGCGGTAACATACAGAAAATCTAATATGATACAGGCACTACAGGTAATGTTCATCTAATTAGTGATAACAGGTCATAACTGGATTAAGGCTGTACTATTAGGATTGAATAAAACATTACATGACAACAACAACATGGTGATATTTGACTTGGTTTATTTATTTTTAATTGTTTATCACATTTATCTATTTTATAGAAAATAGGATATTTAATATAGGATTGCTTTTTCTTAAAGAAACACTTCATCTGCTATTTCAATTAATCCAGAATAGTGGAAAATGTAATTTCATGGTGTAGTTACGCTCCTGCCTTATATTTTGTGTGTGTGACAGTTTGTTTTTGAGCATCATCTCATATTTATACACACACATCTGAAGTTGATTCCAATGATGGGTGGTTTAACATGTTTCTATTTAAAGATTTGCTTCATGATAAAGCATAACTTCAAAGATAGAGAGACGGAGGAAGAAAAAAACGATTGAACGACTGACCGGCCTTAAAAAGAAAAAAGAAAGGACAGAAAGGAGGCACTAAATAAAGGCAAAGAGGGAACACGATAAGATTCTGCGCGCCAGAGTCAAGAGCCGAGAAAAAGAGATGAAGAATAGAGATAAGGGCACAAGTGGTGTTAACCCACAGAGGAGAGAGCGGAGAAAGGAGAGGGAGAGCATTGACAACTGAGAATGGTCAACAAAAAAAAAGTAGAGAGGGCAGAGAAAACACAGTGTGAAGAAGGCTGTAGGAAAGACATGAAAAAGAAAGGGAGCATGGGAAAGGAATAAGGAGGGGCTGAGAAGAGAAGGAGGAGTGTTTGAGGAAGCTTTATGTAGCGCTTGGGTGATGAAATCATGAATGACCCCCTGCCGTGGACCACTCTTTGAGGATGCGTCCCCTCTCACTCACTCAGACACACACTCAGACACACACACACACACACACACACACACACACACACACACACACACACACACACACACACATGGATGGACACAGATTTTCAGACAAACAAACACAAAGACACAAAAGCAGGCTTAAACACACAGAATTCCTACTAATGTATACATCTCCTCCTTTGTGCATAATGGTCAGAAGCACACACATTCACACACGCACACGCGAAACCTCTAACACCAATTCCCATCTCAACCGCCAACCCAACTCCCAGACTGTTTTCTGGCTTTTTTTTTCATCCCCTCATGCATAGCTTCCTCCTCTCCTCTGCTTCCTCTTCACTTATTTTTCTCCTCCTCATCGCTCTTCACACTAAACCTAAGGTGACAGTCCGTAGCCAGAGCGGGATAGATCTACACAGAAAGAGAGAGAGAGGGGCAGACCAGAGGCTAAGCAACCTCTCAACCAGAGGCAATGGGACAAAGAGGTTTTAGTTGATGAAATATGGAGGCCAAAACGGGAGGCTGCTGCAAAGTTCCTGCTGTGTTTTTGTCCCCCACATTTGTTGTTTACAAAAGAATTCCCCTGATGTTTATTTTATTAATTATACTCACAGCCTGACATGAAAACAGCCCCAACTGCAGGCATTTCCAAAAGAATGACATCCATGCTTATGAACCATCTTCTGTAAAGAGTCTTTCTCTTTAAGGCAAGTGTGTTGGTGTTCAAATTTGTATTAAAGCTGAGCATACACTGTACAGTTGCAGAAAAGTCGTGGTGGAATGTCAGCTCACACACGCACGATCAAAGCTCACGATTTATGTGCTCACACTATACGATCCGAAAGTCAGGCAAACCTGAGAGCTCACCCTGTACGAGTAAAATCAGGATGGAGCATACACAGTTATTAATTTAAATCCCACAGGTGGAGGTGGATTTCAGTTGTTTCATATGCATGGCTCAAATAGTCAAACACTCACTAGCAAAGACGCTCTCACTCTCTAACACACCAGCTGCATCACCAATAAACACAAGCTAGCAGCTAAAATCACAACACATATCTCATGTCAGCTGGAGGTCCACAGATATTTCCTGCCAACGTTTCTTTCCTGATCGGAGGGAGATTGAACAGGCAAGCATGCGGTTTCCATGGTGATTTCAGACGCTGTCAGTCAGTTTGCTAACACTGCGATTGTGCGATTGTGTGCAGTCGTAAAACCAAAATATAAAAAATGCCAGAAAGTAATCTGACTGGAGCAGCTGATCGGGCTGTGATCTTCAAAATCAGACATACAACTTAGAAATTGGGTCCTTATTGGCTTGAAATCGCACAGTACGCCTGGCTTTAGTTGCTGAATGGGGTTGAGGTCAGGTTGTTGAGCAGGCCACTCGAATTCCTTCACAGCATCAAACTAGGGAAAACATTTGTTAAAGTCTTTCATTTGGGCAAAATAGCATAGCCATTCCCAGTCTGATGGAATCTCACTATAGTCCTAGAAATGGCCCCGTTAAGTTTTATAGAGATTGTCCTTATTTGGAAATACAGTAGGGATGGAACGGGGGTTTCAAGTCCTTTAAGATTCATGGTGTATAAACTTGCCATTGCCAAAGTCAACCCTTAAATGCTTAAAAAATGTGCTTTCCACTTCAGAACCCATTTTGTGATATTATATATCTTTGTTATTGTCAGAAGAACTAGCCAACTGTAGATGAGCTAATGTCAAGTGAATTCCATGTCAGCTACATTGGAGTTTATCTCCTACACTGACTTTCAACAATAACACAGAGAGAAATCCATCATAAGAGAGAAAGAGATACCAATTCCTCTGCTGACAATGCAGCTGCAGCCACATCGTGCTCTTTGAATATGAGACTCACTTTCTCTGTGCTGGAAAAACCACTCGATTTATTGCTCGCCCTGTCTAAATATGAAATTTTCTGCTGAATGGAATACATTTGCATATTTTTCTGTGGACTGCAAAGAGGAATTCTGGGAAACATTGGAAAGCAGTAGACAAAGTGGGAACAGGTTGAGATGGAGTGTGTGTTCAGAGCAGTCTGACTCTTCTGATAAGCTGCTTAGCTAAGTGCTCAGTACATTACCTCATCACCACATGGCCCAGGAACATGGATAAGGGTCCATGCAACAGATGGAATATTCAATTACGGGCTGTATCCTCGGTAAAATTAGAGAGGAGCAAGGGAGGAAAAAGGAGGAGCAGGAGAGTGATGTGCTGTCACACAATGAAGAGAGGGAGACGCTCCTGTAATGCATCATGGGAAACCACATGCAAAGTCAATAAATACTCAGCTCTCTCAGACAGCAGCTCCTGGGTTTATGGCGTGTTACATTTTCAAGCATGATTAGGAAGCTTGATTTCTTGACAGGTGGTATCAACTGAAAACAGGATCCTACAGCTGTGTGATGTTTACACAGCGCCCCTTTTATGTTGTCTATTGAAAGTTTTGAGGGTTTTTTTCAAAAGAGATTTGACAGAAATCAGAACACTTTCTGTTTAACTTGTCTGAGCTTGTAGGCTGATGTAGTCTGCAGAGATCCTCATTTAGACATCTCACACTAAACTATGAAAATATGGACTTTATGTATAGCTACACATCTGAATATGCAGTCAAATAAAATGCACTATTAAAATAAGTCGCACATTTTCAACATCTTTCAATGTTTGAGCACAATGGGAATTTGTATGCAAATACTTTTTATGTTAAAGACGAGGTGGTTTACGTCCAAACGTGTTGCCATAAATTGATTTATTTGAAACCTTTATTCTCCAACTGGTAGCGAGCCTATCTTAGATGAACCTTTTTTATACTTGTATTCAGCAAACAAGTTGGAAGCAGTAGATATAAGAGATTGCAGTAAAACACAGTACCCAGCTCAGGTTCATGTTTTATGATCTGCCATCCGTTTAGCTCATAAAAACAACAACAGCGATTGTCCAAACCAAATTCAGCACATCAATTCTGTTTTACAGAAGAAAAATAAAATAAACCAATGTATTAATATGGACAATTCTAAGCAGAATAGAGGAGGTAAAGTGAAAAAAGATTGGTGTTTTGTACAAGTATTGCTGTCTTAAAGCTCTACACTCCTCTTATCAGACATACACAGAGGCTGAAACTACTTTATGAGGTACAAACAACAGCCTGCTAGGTTTAAAAAAAAAAAAAAACAGCTATAATACACCACCAGTGCTGTGGAGTTAAGTGAGGTTTTTTTTATCTTGTTCTCAGGCTTACACAGGGTATTCAGTGTATTTATATTCAACTTATTCTCCTGCAGGGTCAAATGTCTTTTTAAGAGACTCGACCTGCAACTGATATGATCTTTTAAAAGTAATCACACAACAAACTAAAACGTAGCAGCTGGTAGAAGTAAACAGCCTTCATTGCTTTCCTGACACACACAAAAAAAAAAAAAAAGAGAAAAACAATGGCTTAATTAAAATGGTTGAAGAATTTAATTTATCTAAATGTGCACTGGCAGCGGCTCAAACTGTCAGGGGGGAAAAAAAATATGTATGGATATTGGTTTCAATGTCACCCTAAATAAACCGTTTTCACCCCTTGCTTAACACACTTCACACAACTGCCAACTTCCTTTCTTGTGCTTTTATTGCTCAAGTCCATTTTATTTCTTGAATTCAAAGGCTACGTTTTCAGCTGTGCTCATTATTTGGAGATGACGACGGTAAACAAATTACCATGGCGCCATTTCAAGGTGTCTGAACCTTAATTACATTTTTAATAAACTCCCTGGCATGCTTGCGTATGGATGTGTGTGGCTGCTTTTCAGCACAAATTACCCACTAAGAAAAGCATTTTATGTGTGTTTGTGTGGTTGTCTGCTTTTGCTAAAGGGTAATTTGTGGACACACAGTCACAGCAACACGCCAGCAGATGAACAGATACACAACGTGCGCGTACAAACACACACATGCATGGATTGCCAGATGCTAGATGGGCAGTATCTGGTGAACTCTAAGACACGATGATATTGAAGCCCCTAATGGCCATCATTAATCACATGATACTAAATCACTTTGGAGGTTAGGGAGGGAGGGGGAGGGAGAGAAGAAAATAAAATGGGAGAGAAGATAAAACATAAAGGTAAGAGAGAGAGAGAGAGAGAGAGAGAGAAAATTAATTTAAAAATGAGGCGAACAGAAAGTCAGAAACAGAGCAGAGAGAGATAGAGCCTGCAGTAACACTCTGTGAAATCATATGTGGAGAGATAAAAAGATAACCCAGTCTTAAATTTCTTTCATTTAAAAAACAGCTAAAAAAAGAGGAGCACAGCACATTGCTACTTTTATTTGTTCATCACCTTCAGCCAAATAGAATAACAAGTAGATGAAGATGCCTTGACATTTTATTATGATAGATATGTGATTAGAATTATAAAAAAAGAATCATCAATTTTATACAGAAATGAATCAAAAAGGAGGGCCATTTGCTTACTTTCAATACTTAGATATATGCATACTTAATAGATGCTTGTTGAGGATGGTACAGGTTGTTATGTTGTTTTGTAAATTAATTTATTTTCAAGGGCAAAACACATTGATCAGAATACACTTTAAGTGTACCAGTGTTGGCCAGAGGGTAATTGGTTTCGGAGGGCTATTCGTCATGACCAAGGGTCCAGCTTTTCACAGATATTTTGAGGTTAAACCTGTCAATCCAAGAGCATAATATATATTTTTTTCACTGCTTTCTGTAAAATAGTTCAATTTGCAGATGGTTTCCTTTTTTGACTTTCTTCATACTCACCCAATTGCTTCAAATTGTGATGTTATAATTATTTTTTTGTGTTGCTTTCTTATCCATTGTCTAACCCTGTGTGCCACAGTGTGATATACGTACCTTTTAGATACCATTTCCACACTGCTCAGGTTCCTAATTGGATCTTTCTTCTCCACAGTGGAGGTAGAAACATTGTTTGTTACATAATGAAGGCGTAAATAACACAAGATATAAGATTTTGAATAGCTCATTTATAATTTAACCGGTATTACCATCAACCATATGATGTTACACCAATAGCTTGAAATAGAAGACAACATAATGTGACAAAATACAACAGACCCAGAAACATGAGATTCTCCATCTTTCCTTTCTCCAGCAGCTTGTGGTTTGCTGCTTGTGTGGCGAGACTAAAGACAGCACCCATCATTAGTCGTGCAGACGTACCAACACATCCCATTTATAAACAGTCAACAACACAGAGTCCTTGAACCTGACCCAAAAAACCAAAAGGCACACATCAGCATGGCTTCATTCAGAAGACTTAGCTTCAATGTGTGTTTGTGAGCACATCATATAACCACTGTGTGAAGGGTAAATGACTGGTTTTGATACTGCCAAGGGAAATTCCCCAGTCAGGTTATATACAGATCAACTTTCATGCGGATTTAGAGGAAGCCAAACGTTGCTATGCATTTTACATTGCTTACGTCGAGTAAACAGACAAGCGGTTATACATCACCTGGAATATGAACACTGAGACGCAATGAGACAACACATTAACACATACATATCACCCTTCTATTCTGTTGCACATAGCTGTTCTAGGTTTTTTTTTTTTTTACCTTCGACCATCTTACTTGATCCAAATACAAATACTTTTCTACTGGACTGTTTGTAATATCATATACAAAGCTACAACTTTTTTTCCACCAATCGGTGAGAAATTGACCTCATTCGCAAGAAAGACATCAATTAACCAGGCAGAAAGCCAAGAGCAGAACTGGACTCATGGGTGGAAAGTCATCTACCACGGATCTCCACCATCTCCCATCCCGAGAGGGGATGGTAAGGCATATTTTGTCATGATTTAGTCGTTTTTTGTATTTCAGTTTAGATTATTTTCCTTGATTTTTCCCAAGTGTTACTTGTTTCCTTGTGTGTTTCCTAGATAAGTATTAGTGTTTCCTGTGTAATTTCTTATTCTTGTTTCTCTGTGTTCAAGTGGGTATTGTTGTTTCTTGAGTTCTCTGTGTCTTCAGTGTTTTATATTGTAGTTCTTGTCCTCAGTGTTTCTTGTCTTGTATTTAATCCTGCCTCTGTGTGTTTCACTCCAGTCTTGATTGCCCTCATTGTCCTCACTTGTGTCTTGTTGGTCTCACCTGTGTTTCATTACCATGTCTATTTAGTCTCTGTGTTTCCTGTAACAGATCATTGTTGTATGGTAGATGTTTGTAGATGTCAGTTTTTCATGTGTGGTTTCCCATTGCTTGTGTTCTTCTTTAGGCCTTTTTGGATTTTTCAATTTGGACATTTGGATTTAAGGATGTTTTTGTTTGCCTAACGATACATTACGCAGGAACTGTTTCAAAGATATGGTTCACAATATGGAATCTAAAGTTGTTTATTTTTAATAACTAATGATGAATGGGTGCATTTAGAGTAGAAATCCATCACCACAATGCTGTCATGTGTTTGGAATATAACCGGATTGTGAGAGGGTTAAATTGATTACTCCTACCAAGTCATTGAAGTTCTTTTGTTGTGTCATTAAAAAGTGTTTGACCTTTATCTCTAACGAAAATCTATAAGCTAGTAAACATGGTTATCACAAACAAGCCCTTATCGGTAGTACATCGTATCACATCCATAGATGTTTGTATATGGTACACAAAAGATACTATATAAGTGATTGGTAACTGCTTTACATTAGAATTGTCCACACTGAGCGGACGTTGCTTACACAGGGTGATTTACAATGAGTGTAACACAGAGGCCAGGTAGGAAAATGTTTTTTGCTTTAAAGACTAAAGCAAGGTCAGGTGCAGTGGGGATTGGATGGTAGGGGAGAAGAACGTGAAGTGATTCTTCAAGAGCTGCACTTTCTATTCATGAGGGAAGACAGGAAGTGATTGTCAGTGTGACTGAAGCAGAAGAGACGTTCCCCCACTGGAGAGCAGCAGCTGAGAAGAAGTGGAGCAGTGACACAGTCACTACAAGGGAGGTAGACACCAGTGTACAAAGGCAGCAGAGTAGAGCTTTGATTTCACTACAGTACACTGGTGCAACTCAGAAAGCTTTTCTACCTCAACAAGAATTTGACAGCATAGGGTAAAGTAGGCGACCACCGAAGGGACGACGGGAAGGTTGAATTAATAACAACAACTGGGAAAAGGTAAAGGGTTTATATGTTGGGTCATTATAAGAAAGCATGTGCAATGTTTCATCTTATTTGTATCAAGAAGCAGCCCCTTCATGTCAAGTGCATATGCATAATTTTTGGTTCATTGTTCACAAATGATGTGTCTTTTTCTGTGTCAATGTGAAACATAGTCTTGTTGTAACATTTTGCCAAACACACTCTTGTATCTTAAGAGTCATTTTAATCAGAGAGGTTGAAAAAAACCCGACATAGTTTAAATAAGTATTACGTAATTTCAGGTTGACAATTGTTCTGCACAATGACGATAGGAATCTTTAACCATGCAGATTTGGTATTTGATGACTGAGGGCTACATTTCATTGACTGCACAATGACGATGCCAAACAAGAAAGGATTCAACCCTGGCAGGAATTAAAGATTCATAGAAAATAGCTTTAAGGTCTCAGAGTACATACAGTAGATACAGCATTTGGTATGAGTGTAGGGGATGAGGAAAGCTCAAAGGGTTAAAGTTGTCAAGAGAATAGAAAGGCTTTACTCTTTTGGCACCTTTTTGTGGTTCAAGGCATCAACTGAAACATGAACCAGAAGACTGTCTACGTTAGCACCAAAAATAAGTAAACAGTGGCTCAGCAAATGTGCTGCATTTACCAACAATAACGCCCTAGCTCATATAATTTACATTTAAATAGATATATAACAAGATAGAGCATTTGCTATATGTGATGGAAGTCACAACAGCCATTAAACCAAAGATCAAATGAATAATGACATTCTACAGCACATTACCCTGGTGCCTTCACCCCATGACACCAGTATGTAATCAAATAAATTATGTTCCATTTACCCACGAGGCCATTAATCCCAATTTAATGGCTGAGCTTTGCATCAGCATTCACTTTCGATAGCCTATATTACCTTCCACCTTTGAGGACAGAGGGGTAAGTCTTGAAGTCTTGAAGGCTTGATTTGGCGTGTTTCAAAAGCTGTACACATTGCCCTTGACATTGCTACAGCCTGTATTATCAGTTTTATAATAGGCATCGACCTGGCTTCCAACATCTGAAGGATATCTGAAGATATAAAAAAGTTGTTGTCATGTAGAAACCCTCAAATGAATAATTCATCTTTTTGCAAACTGCAATATAGAGTTGACATCGTCTCCCTGGAAATGTATCTCGAACCTGGAAACAAGTTGACCACTGAGATTGAATTCTGTAATGACGCTAGCGGCCAGATCTAATAAGCTCTTCTAATACCATTTCTAAAAGGGTATTTGATGCTCGAGGTGTTTGACGTTAGCCAGTCATTAACCTAGAGGTCACAGAATCAAGACAGTAAGGACAAAGCAGGAATTTTCTGCACATAAGATACAATGGCCAGAGTAAGGTTGCTGGGTGAAAATATATTTATATTTATCTCTGCTACTTTTATTTCACAGATATAATTGCTGTAGTTAGTTTGCAGATTATAATCAAACATGTGAAAGCTCTACATCATATTTAACACTGAGCATATGGTTGACTGTACATAAAGCTGCAGAATTTCATTGGAATGAAGGGTCTCTACTTCTTTTTATCGTCAGATTGCTACTTTTCCTTAAATCAATGTTTTAGCCATGTATTGCATCTTACAACTGTTTGCTTTGAAGACTTATTTGATTCCTCTTGTTATGGGTGTAAAAAAAAGTCCTCTGTGCTAGTAATTTAGACACCACATTTCAGACATCACTCTTCAAAGATGTATTACATTTCAAAGTCAGATTTTAAGTCAGATTCTTTCTTAACAGATCAAACGTTCTCCACATCTCCCTGTAATCACCAGAATATAACTGCGGGGGGGGGGGGGGGGGGGGGGGGGGGTCTATAAGATCAAACTGGTGAATGTTTGAGTGTGTACACAGTAGGGATGGCTTTGGATGAATTAGTTCTTATATGTGTGTCTAAACGTGCCCAAAACAATCTATCAGAAAATCTGCTTTGTATTCATGCATTTTATATACTGTGTGTATTTGTTCTCAGTTGTGTGTGCGTAAGACTCTGTGAGTGTGTGTCTCCCTGGGAGTGTTATGTATCTAATTGCTATATCTTTAATAATTTACATTCCCTACTCTCTGATGCTTATTATTAAGAAACGAGGGAATTGACCTCATGTGTGCGCATGAGCATGTGTTGTGTGTTGTGTGTGAGTGTGTGTGTGTGTGTGTGTGTGTGTGTGTGTGTGTGTGTGTGTGTGTGTGTGTGTGTGTGTGTGTGTGTGCGCATGGACCTCTTCCGACCATTATTGTAAGTGTACATTATTTATTGTGGCCTGCCAAGATCATTATCAACAGCGAGCAAAGATGGACAGGGGGAGAATAAAGGCTGAATGGAGGAGCAACAGAGGTGTGTTTTCTAATATTATATTCACTGTGTACCATTTCAAGTGATTTTTTTTGTTTACAGCCCAGCTTTATCATTCTGTATTTTTACTATTAATTTGAAATTACTTGAACACAATAAAACAAATGACTCTTAAATCCACCCTCAAATCATCTAAAATTATTTTCCCCTTATCGTTTGACATAACCTGAGTCATGCCGAATAGAAGCTCGAGGGGGAAAGTGAAACAGTGCTGTTTGTGACAATGACCAAACTGCAGGATGTTGATCCAAAGAGTGTATTTAAATTACAATATCTTAATTTTACTAGTCGACCAACAACCCCAAAGAGATGATTAATTCTTTAACTCTTTATCCCTTGAATCCCGAGTTATTTCAAAATAAGTTATTCCAGAAATTTCATTGAAAGAGGGATAGTGGTCACTATCACATTTTCATGTAATAAATCAGAATTAAATGCTAGGGAAACCTGGACATGGGTTTGACAGCAGGTTGGTTAAACGAGCCAATATGAATCACATATCCATAAGAAAAACACAGATTTTAACATGCGAGGGGATACTACCTTGCCAAGGATTAATGTTGAACAGATGTTTATATGAGTCTGGATGTTTTCTCTTTAAATTTCCCACTAGTACTGAAGAACACCTTCAAGATTTTCTTCTCTTACACCTTCAGGCAAATCATTAGTCATGGTAGACGTTTATAATTAAGAGTGTAAGTAGAAGGGAAACCAACCATTTACATCATGTAGCATCTGACATGTCAATACAAGAATGAAGTGATGGTAAGCATATTAGTTTGGTTAACAAGAAAAATGTGTTGTGTCCATAAAATCGTATTTACTAGAATCAGGGACGGATGGTCGGCAGCTCCTTTTTCAGAGAATGTTTACAATGCTCAAATCATCATTCACATTTAATAAACTGAAAGTTCCATTCAAGCTTTTGTTCCAGTTCCTTTTATGCCTTTGCTTTGAATTTCAAATAAGCACGTCTTGAACCATGCTGTTTTAATATGGTGCATGCCCAGTTGAACAGTGCAATATTAATAACAATTCTGTCTTCATTTCCCAGGAGCATTTTCACATTGTCAACTATCGCTCCTCTTATTGTAAGTCAGTATTGTAAAATACCACTGGGAAACTCAGCCTTAAGCAAAAGTGAATGAGGTTAATTATTTCTTAATAAGCTTTACAGAGATAATGTGAGTAACTATTGAGGCAAGACAGGGTTTTTCAATTATTGCTTCAGCTGAAAAAAAATCCATACAATATGATTGTGATTATGAGAGAGATAAGAAAGTCTGAAACAGGCCAAGACAGAAAGAGAAAGCATAATGATGTATTTAAGATGAAAAAGAATCCCCACAAAAAGAAATACATGAAGAGCCCAGGCCGATAAATCCAATTTTGAATCTAATCTTAAATGTTCTGTCTGCATTGTAATTAACAAATGACTTTTCATTTGGGTGATAACAGTAATATATCTGCTCTAATAATGAGGTGCTTGTCACTGTAAAAACACAGACAAGGAAATGTGAAGTAATGGTCATTTTCTATCCAGCAACACCATCTTTGCAAGAGCGTTCAGTACTTTTTTTTTTTTTTTGCATTACGCATCAGGAAGCATGCGTCATACAAAAACAATGCCAACAGCACAACACACTTTATCAAGGCAGGGCTTTTTCTCTTGTTAGCTGTACTTTCATGAATTATGAAGTGTAAAAGTCTGATCTGACAACAAATTGTAGAGTACAATGTTGCTCAGATGTTGGAAAAGTAACAAGCTTGAATCGTGAAAGATACATATCAGACAAACTGAGGAATCGACAGGAGGGACCTTCAGAGAATGAGAAAGAGTTGTGTGTAAGACAAGAGACAGGCAGGCTCGGAAAATTGAGAAAATGTAGAAGGAGAGAAGACAAAGAGAACTCTGAAGCAGGGTGAAAGAGAAGTGAGAAAACAGACTGAGCATGGAGATGCAGACTGGCTCTGATAGCATCTTTCTCTCTGATTAGCACAATATATCTTCCCTTCCAGAGATGTTTACAGAAATTATATAATTTATCTACTGAGTTTTCTGATACAGCTGATACAGCTGATCTCAAAATGTTCATATGCACACACCTATAGCAGAACCTGACTGGGATAACGTGTGTGTTCCTCACCTATAAACATGTATTATTTATCGCTCTCTCTGTTAACAAAGTATTGAAGGAATGCTTTGTTTTGTGATTTTTCATGTTAGCTGCCTCTTGAAAAATCTGTGCATGTTGTTATTCTTCATCCTAACACAGCTCCTAACTTTAAGCATTTGCAGGAAGTGGAGTAACATATGGTTTCTGCAAATGGGTAAGAATAAGAACAGCTAACAGATTCTCATTATTTATGCTAACGCAGGTGATCTCATGGTGGAGGGATAGAAAGTTTGCTGATGTGGGACTTAGAGTGCATAACATTACATCTGCCAGTGGTGAGGAAACTCTTAATATGTGAGTTGATGATGGGAAATGTTCAGATGTTTTTCTGATTTTGGGCACAGTACACTAGAAGTTTTTTGGCTCAGTACAAAGATCAATTGTGAAAACTGTAAAGTGAGTCGAACTAAATGTCATCACATTTTTTTTTTTTTTTGCAAAAACTCAGAGTTGATGCATGTTTTTGTCATTAAATGACAACGCTCCCGTTGTTAAAAGAATGTTATGTGGGACATTTGTTGAAAACGAGATAAAAATGTTGAGTTGGAACTGTGGGAAACAAAGTGTCTTTGAACAAAAAAAACGAAAGAGGGTTTCTCCATGCCCTGTTTCCCTATTAATCATTTTTTGAGAGTGAATGTTTTTTTCCTCCCTCACCCCGGCATGCTAAACAATGAGAGGCAGATACTCACTCTGACAGTGAATCAAAGAGCAGTTTCACACCTTTGATTAGCAACAACAGACTTTGGGGGAGCAGAGAGGAAGACATTCCTTATAAGTGCTGTCAAAATCCAAACTGACAGATTACTTGTTATGTATTATTGAGCATGCTTCTTCATAACAATGTGCTGTGGTTGGGAATCATTCTGTGAAAAGACTTTTCAGACTTTAAACATCCTACACTTATGGTTCAAAAATTAGGACTCTAGTTTGATAGATGAGGAAGCACGACCGTCTTATCACTGCTTAACATCGATTAATCTTACATTTGATTTAACTTTGTCCTTTTGAATTAGTATACAATGTGAAGGATGCATCTGAATCAGGGACTCTGCTGCCATTTGATCTCACAGTGAATTCCTTATACACTAGAATTAAAATATTACACATATATGGAAATTTGACACAAAAGACGCAAAATGCCAAAGCAGATATGTAACCTAGATATTTGTAAAACCCCACGACAGCATTTTGCAATACACCAAACCCACTTCTCATTAGACGTATCTGAAAGCCTGTGTGTGTTTATTTCTATACACTGCTATAGAAACACCACACTCACATAGCAATCACCTGAACTCAGAATGCACATGTAAAGACACATGTTACCTATCAGATCACACAGGAACCAGAGCTAGAACACCCTGAGTAGGCGTCAGGTTTGCTCTTTGGTGTGCACAACAAAAGAAGACAGTTTTGGAGAAAGGGTTTGCAGAAGAGGAGTATGACGAAGAGGGGGATGAGGAAGAGGAGACAGAGGCAGGGGAGAAGGAGGAAGCGGAGGAAGAGAACAGAGGATGGACACTAATTGCAGTACTGTAAGCGTTGTCTTGTTTATGTCCTGTCATCTCCACTTCAGTACTGAGAACAAATCAATTTGTTTCCCCGTTGCTTTTGTGCCTATATTTACAAGCATGCTAAAATCTGTAAAGCTAGATATATCATTACAAAAAAAAGGTGTTCAAAGTGTTTAAGTTTGAGCACAGCCTTGTGTATTTACGATGAAAAGATGTATTTATTTAGTGTTTGTGTGTAAAGTTCAGAAGCAAAGCTAAAGCATAGTCTTCAATGTAGTGAAAGGCAACGCTTGCTTTTGCAAGAAATGTAAGATTTTAAGTGTACTGTATATGATTTTTGTTTTCTGTGTGTGGAGTTTTAACAAACAGGATATTGGTTTCAGGAGCTGTCTTTTTGCAATAATTAAAAAATTGTGAGAATGATTCATTAAGAGCTCATAATGAATTAAACAAATTCAATGTTAAAAAAAGATTAAAGGTTTAGCTTTTCTTTAAGGTTGATTCAGTGAACGCTACAAAGAGTTAACCCCACAGAAGTGTTCTATTTGATCAGCTTTTGTGTGATATGCCCTCCCTAATCAAGGATGCTAAAAAAAGGGAAATTTAGGCAGATGAGATGAGCAGGAAGGTTTTCATAATGTAAGAAAGCACCAGGAGGTCAAATGACACTGGCTGCTGATTGCTTTGATTGAAAAAATAAAATAAAAAACAGAATCTGATGTTGAAACACTTGAAGACAGAAGAAAGTACAGGCAGATTTGAGACAATGATGAAAAGCAAAAAGAGGAGAAAGAGTGCTGATGCACACATCAACATGTGCCTAAAACTGCAATGTTCACACATTTCACAAACTACACAATAGATAATTAGGCTTGAACTTGCTTTTTTAATATGTGTCTATGTGGTGGCCTGCCTGTGTGTGTGTGTGTGTGTGTGTGTGTGTGTGTGTGTGTGTGTGTGTGTGTGTGTGTGTGTGTGTGTGTGTGTGTGTGTGTGTGTGCGCGCACGTATTGACAGTTTGAAGCTAAGCCTGCACAAATAACTGCAGCACAAACATGAAGCTCACACAAGCATACGGACACACATACACACACACACACCCACACACACACACAGCTCCAATACAGTCCACATTCTTGTCCAGCCAAGACCAATATCTCTGTGTTTTTCCACAATAAGAGCAGCTCATTCGACACAGGAGCTATGTTTGTGCGAGACTCCTTTCATCCTCCCACCGCAACATGTGTGTGTCTGTAAGTGTGTGTGAGCATCCAGAAGGCAGTGTTTGTTTATCCTAAACACAAGCCGGGTTTTTACTTCCCATAACCCTCTCCTTCACATCATGCACCTCAGGCCTTTCTGTCTATGAAACATTTGTGTTAAGGATTATCTCTCTGGTTATGAGTATTAATAGTTGAACCACATTTTAAGATACAATGCCAATTTTTTACAACTTGTGTTTTCTTTTTATTATAACTTTCCAGCTGTCAAGTGAATTATACTCTTTCCTCTTTTTCTTTCGCCTATCCTTCCCTCTGCTTTTCCTTCTTTCTTTTCCCATGCTGTTGTGTTCTGTGGGTATATCTGTCCTCTGGGACACATCCCATTTAGCCACAGTCCAGGCTTGCAGCTGCCTGGTCCCCAGAGAGTGGACCAACAAGCTGGTGTAATTGAGACATCTCCAAGAGGATAGGAGTGCTGCAGCACGGAAAGTCCTTTGGTTTTTACAAAACACAACAGTCCTTTATTTGTCCTTGAAAATAATGTACATACACTATAGACCTGGTCCAGCTTGACCTTGCACTGTTACTATACTACCATTAGTATTAGTCTGCCTCTCCAAGTAACCAGGGGCATGTCCAGAGGGGCGGCATGGGCCCCCTTTGAAATCTGATGGGCCACCCCAGGTGCCACCCTGAAATCCTAACCATGATTGGCTATTTGTCTTTTGCCAGGACTTAAGTTCCAATTAAATGTTTGAGCTGTGTTGTAACATGCTACTCGTAGTTTTTTCTTCACCGGTCAACATTTTCTGTTTCATAAGTAACTTGAATTAAAAATCAATACTTTGCACATCTATTTTATATGTCAGAAGTATTGTTAAGGAATGTCTTTCAGACTCTTGCACACTGTATAACCAGCAATGAACCAACTATGTTTCAGTCACATTGCTAATGAATGTACTTTTGCTAGTTGGATAGTGTGCCAGAGTTAGAATTTTTGCAATTTGTAATTTTTAAAGTACTTAAAATTGTGACTTTGGACATGACTTACAAGTTGCTATTCTCTTGTTTAACTTAAAGGAGATATGACTAATAGAGATAGAGTGGGTTAGTTCATTAAATTATTCTGAGTGTGTGTGTGTGAGTGAGTGTATTTGCTAACTGTATGCTACTGCTACATACAGTATGTCATGATCCCAATTGAGCCACCCCAGTAAGAAAGTCTAGACACGCCCCTGCTAGTACCACTGTAGAACTATTCCTATTGCACAAACTGGTGTTGCTTCAAGAATTACAATTGTCACGACAAGTACTACAATATGCTCTGTTCATTTAGTAATGTTGAAAGATCATCAGTCAAATTCATTGTATGTGTAAATGTACTTGGCAATAATTCTGATTCTGACAGCTGTATTTCATCCAGTTTATTGTTAAAACTCATCCTTAATACAGATTGCATAACAGTTGCTTAAAATGTGACTTTACTGGGGGTGCCGGTAGTCTAGCAGTTAATGCAGAGGCTTGAGTCCTCCAAGCGAGCGGCCCTGTTCAAGTCCGACCTCTCTCTCTCTTACCAGTTTCTGACTCTATCTCCTGTCCCATCTCTAAATGCATACAAAAAATCCCAAATATATACATAAATCTTTAAAAAACTGACAACACTAAACGCCAACAAAAAAATTCCAATATCATATTACTTATTACTACTTCAATTTTCCTTTGAAGTCATGATTGGGAAACTCATTTGCTGTTAGTGTAAATTTTAAGTATTAAAACTATGTTCCAGTTTGAAAGCATAATAAAGGGACCATTTTAAACAAAGATCAAATATTTTTAATTTCCAAATGATCAGTAGCTAAAAGGAAAACAAGAATTAAAAAATGTCATGGACATTAGTCCATAATTCAAGGTAAAATAACATGTATCCTTCCACTAATTTTCCAACATTTGATGTATCATTAGCTCCTATTAAATAACTTCCATTAATACTGTATCTGGTCCATATAGCTATATTGTGCTACCCTTAGTTTTCAGGTGCATAAACACTTCAAGTTTAATGTCACTGGTTGAATTTCCCTGGCAGAAATACCTGCTGTAGCTTACAATGTTCATTGTGGTAAAATTGTAAAGACAGCTTGATCCAGCAGTTAAACATACGACACAAGCTCCCCATAACAGCTAGTATATGCTGCTGGTCTATTGTCAAGTGCATAAAGGTGATTATAATGTTGTTTTCATCCTCTTTGCAAAACAGAGGGGATGTGTTATTTCGAGACTACTCCTTGAAGTCAGTCACCACTGAGCAATAACTGCATGTGTTTATCTGCCATGACACACAGTTTACAATAGCATTGCTATTACTTGCCAACATTATTTGGCTTGTAAAGACACTTAAACAGTCTTGTTCAAAGACACGCTGAATCATAACATGATCTTAATGACATAATATTAGCTTTAGGACTCACAGCTACCAAAGAGGTTTTTCTTTGCTCCAAGGAGTGGTTCATTGCGGATAGCATGCCATCAGCACAGGGACAGTAGACTGCCTGTATATTACTATTGCTTTAACAAGTCAGTGAGCGAGTGAGAAACAATCTCCTTAGGAAGTGCAGATTAGTTTGCTGAATTAAATTGAAATGGCAGGCAGAGACCAAATGGAGAAGCTACTTTTATCCTGAAGCGTGAAATGATGTTAGGGCCCAGTCCATTAAACATATAAGGAAATATACAGAGAAAGACAGTGACCAAGCTGTTCATGCATGTACATATATGTTGATTTCTACATGTACATCCACACATGCACACAATTGATTCTCTACTCTATTACACACAAGTATGTTCATTCTTTTCCACTTTCCTTCCCTTTACACGGACAGACACACACTGTCTTTGTCACACACATAACTACAAACACACCACAGGTTTGTTTACTCCAGCTACTGTAGAAGTCAGGAGGCTTATTAATAAGCTTATTGTCCATACCCTACCTTCAAAGCAGCAATAATAATCTAAACAGGAACTTATAATTATAATTTTGAAAAAAGAGATTGAAATTGAGATGTAGGTTTATCTGAATTCAATCGGAATATGTTTTTATGAGTCGTATGCAATGTCCTATTTTAAGCTTTCTAATTGATGCCAAATAATTTAAAACGTCACAATAATAATATATGTCTTTATTAGAGATATCATATCCCTGGATATAAAATGTCAAAAAGTCAAACTTCCACCATATAACACCCGAACAAGATGTTCTCTCTATGTTCTGTAACATCGACTGACCTTATCGCTAGATTTTTAAACTGCCTCAGTCTAAAATGGTCGTATACATTGAATGCATCCTTGAAGATTCAAAACCAATCTGTATCTAATAATAAAAAAAATGCATATCTGTCAGCATTTTAAAAATACTATTATTCATTGGAGTTTTTGTTTACTTCTTTCACATTATTTATGCAGCTTTATTCATAACAACAAATTATGGTTTTAATTTTTGTGATAAAGTATTTAGTTCTATTTAAGTCTTTGTGCATTCTGCATGTCTTTTTGCAAACACTATATACTATTTCAAGGCATGATAAGACACATCTAAACATCACTTTATGTCTACATAGATATAACAATAAGAAAGAAGGACAGACCATTTTTAAAGATGATGTGACGTGTTAAGATTTCAATTTTCTTCTGTAGTCTCTGGTATCAGTTGGTATATTTATATGAATATATCTGGCATTGAAACAGACAACAAGATAAAGAAAAAGACAACAAGCAGTCTCTACATAAGATGCCTTAAAAGACATTTGGTTTTAGGGTTGGGAGTGCATTCATTTGACTGAATGTGTCAGGGTTGGTTGAAAGGGTTCAGCAAGAGCGGGTTGTTTTACCTCTTTCAACCTTTGATATTTGAATGTCTCTAGGAGCCACATACACAAACACAAAAAAACGGCCGGTGAGCATGTTTTCATGGATATCTGACCATTTCTCGGTAGCTTGATGTCAATAGAGAAAACTGCTCAACCTCACCGTTGGACACTGAACCAGGGGGAATACTTTCTGGTCAAAGGCTCTCTTTTTCTCCCTCGCACTCTTTCTCACTGTCTCTCTCTCTCTCACACACAAACGCACAGACACACAAAAATACAAACAGAGGATCATGAAAGTGTCCACTCATATACACATTTCTGGGCCGTCTCACCCAGAAATGTGTATATGAGTGGACACTAATCAAGAAAGAACAGGCCTTTACCTTCTTTGTACATAAAACACACAGTGACAGCTACTGACGCACACAACCACACACATGTGCACTCAAAAATGCAGCTGCAAATTTTGGCATAAACAAAGAAGTGTACACACACCCACAGGGACAGAGTGACACATTAATGTGAAGCACACAACAAAGGCACCCACAAGCAGCAACACATACACAACCAATACATACAGCACACTCACACACGGCGCACTCATTTCTGCTTTGCTGCATGTCAACTGTAGGAAAGCGGAGCGAACAGAGGAGACAAGATAATAATACAGTCAGTCGGTTTATTCCACTACCTCTGGATGGGTAATTAGAGCCAGAAAAGGGAGTGAGACAGGAAAAGACAGAGAGAGAGAGAGAGAGAGAGGGAGAGAGAAAACAGAATGTAACCTTACAACCTTCAGCCGATTATCTTAGTTTTCCTATATGGAAGAGTTTTTTTTTCACTTTTTAAATTAACAAAACTAATGTCCTTTATTTAGAGTCCTGCTACACCTGTCACTTTACTGATGGTTGATTTATGCTAAATGAAGAAGGGTTCTACTGAAATGACAGGAAGAAGAAGTACATTTTAAAAAATGGACACAGAACCCAAACAAATGTGTTGGAAAAGTAAAAAAAAAAAAAAAGGCTTAGGACTGCAACATATTCATCTAACACTGCCAATTACCACATAGACTTCCATGGTTTTGTTTCATGCAGAGCATTTGAGTGGAACGGAGCTGGAGCATTGCAAATTTAATTGGAGCAAGGAGCAGCATATCAGAAGACGAGATGTGATGCCTCAGCTGCTCAAGTTCAACCACTGAAGTTTGCTCCACTAGGCTTTAAAGCCACCAAAAAAAACAAAAAACCCATGAGCCTCATGTTTTTGACATGAACTGTGGGCACTTCCCAGAATGCTCAAGGTTGTCCAAGTTTCAACTTCAGTCTTGTCACACCAGAGTCACACAGACACAAAAAGCCTTGAGGGGTAGATATGTTCACTTGAAGTGTGCTCTCAAGAGAGAGTAAGCAAATGTGTTTAACTTTCTCCCTTAAACATTCTATTTTTACTTTCAATAGCTATATCTATTTCAGTACTCAAGGTCAGCAGGTTAGAACAGTTATATGGCAACAGAATGTGAACAGGTAATGGTTCCCTGTGCTTTAAGTCTAATCCTCTCTGATCACAACTATGTTTCTGTGTCTGCTCTTTTTTTGGTTTCAATGCCATCATAGCTGCACATTCATGTTTGTATTTTTATTTTAATAATAGATTTCATATTTCTCTAGAGGAGGGAGTACAGAAACTATTTGTCTTTTTCTCATCACCACTTGCTCAATTTCATTTTTTGGCTAAATCCTCACAAAGATCCTGAATCCTGTCTTTGATCTACACTGTATCCTGCGTTGGGCTCCTGTTCCTTAAAAATAAGCTCATCTGTCTTTAGCTGTGCTTTATCTTACTTAAGTCTCCCTTCACTTCAACTTCTTCCTGGGAGACTTTTGGTATACCAACCTGATCTGCAGGCTGGTTATTAACTTCAGCTATACACTTTTGCACTTGCAGCCTTAGCTTTTTTTTTTTTTTTTTTTACCTGTCTGCACTTGAACTCTACGTTTGTTCTAAAATGTTACATTAAATGGTAAATGGACTTGCGCTTATATAGCGCTTTGTCTGTCTTCCGACTACTCAAAGCACTTTTATACCACATGTCACACCCACCCATTCACACACTGATGGTAGTGGTCGCTATATAGTATTACCCATCAGAAGTAACTAATTCATACACCACCACTGAAGCAGCGGGAGCAATTCAGGGTTAAGAGTCTTGCCCAACGACACATCAGACATGTTGCCCAGCTGGGGATCGAACCCTAGACTTTCTGGTTGAGAGACGACAACTCTACCAACTGAGCCACAGCCACATTACAAATTACAAGATATTTACTGTAGCAATCCCCTGAGATTATTATCTGAGTGTGAATATATTGAAGGATAACACTGATTAATTGATGTTCAAAACTATCCACGAGCACTGTAGATGAAGATTACTACATCAGAATATATACTTGCAGACATTACAGCAAAAGCACACTAAACACAGACTGTGAAGTCACATGAGAATTTCATTTGAAGCTTATATACACCAAACTATTGAGAGAAAGATGAGAGGAGAAGAAGTGGGAAATATGGGATGGTCCAGGGAGCAGAGTAAGAGGATTAGAGCAGGAGAAAGGGGGGAACCAGGGGAACAGGCCAGAATATTAAGATGTGTGGAGGAAAGAAGTAGAAGCAGGCATGCAGGGGCAAAATATGAAACATGGTTGAGAATAATGGATGGACACACTGGTGGTGGGATACAATAAAGAATGATGTAAAAAGAAGAATACTGGACTTGAGAAAAGACTACCTTGGCTGAGCTTCAATTGTAATTTGGATCCCTGGTAAAGTGCATGAGTATAGCTAACATTTGCTCCTTGCTGCTTAACATCTTATCCACAGAAAATGTAGCTTTTAGCCTGATGGGTAGATTTTATTTTTCATGCCTTCATGCTTACTTGTGTTGCAACCCAGTCTCTCTCTTTGTTGCTCAGAAACAGCAAAAAAGTGAGAGGAAAAGCTAAACAATCGGCCTTAGCACATCACTCCTGATAGCAGACATATACACAGAGGCCATAGCACACAGTGATCTTTTCTTTTTTTTTTTTTTAGAAATATGTTTTCCATGGCTTCCATTGACTCCTCAAACCAGGCCCATTTTAGCATTTGTTATGGTTGTCTGCTACGATAAAGTGATGGGAGTTGCTGTTGTCGTGCAAATAGAGCAAAAAAAAAAATGGAGAGGAAAGGAATTGGCGATATGGAGCGGAACAAAAGAGGAGAAAGTGTTATGGCAGGAGAAAGACAGAGAGTGGAGAGAAATGCAGTGACAATAATGTTAAGGATGAATGTGCAGAATAAGAACTGAGAAACATTGCAATGGAAATCCACTGGTAAAATGACCTTTTGCTAAATATTTCACGGTTTGTGACTGCAAAACTGCAATGTATTGACGCTCACATTACAATTAGCTTATGACACTTCCAGACAAACAGTGTCAGCTTTATTGATTCCTGTTGGAAAGTTATATTTTCCTTTAGAGGTGGATTATACTGAAGAAGGTCTATCCTGCTAAATGTCACTTGGAAGCCCCTTAAAACTCCAAAAATCGTGTTAACTTAAGAACTTTTGTGAAAGTTAATCAATCTGAAACCTGGTCAAGGTTTTGGCCTTTCTCAGTATGAAAGGGACAAGATGTAGATTCAGTTTCCTTCAAGTCTGTATAAACCACAGACATGTTGTGGTAGTTCCAACAGTAAAATACATCAATTATTTATTAATATTTATTTATTAATAAAGAATATCTTCGATGTACAGGCGATTTCAGAATAACACTATGAAATGCTTGCATCATTCAATCCTCCAGGTCTTACCTTTCAAACGTGCAATTGCTTTCCCGCTGACAGAAATGAAACCCAAGAGAGCTGAGGGTGACACACTGTTGAATTACATTTTAAGACTGTGTAAATTCTCAATGCAGGTATTTTCTATTTATTATGATTGACCAATTACTGGGACAGGCAAGGAAGGTAATTAAAATGGCAGCTTAGTAGTTCTAGCTCTGGCCTTACATGTGAGGTCAAATTCTCCCTGGTTTAAACAGGAAGTCCCAGAGGAGCTCTACGTATTCACCAACCTCCATAGTGATCTGTCTGCAAGGAGACAAGACAATTCCATTACCCAGAGATGTAGCACATGTCCCCTGAGTGTGTGTGTGTGTGTGTGTGTGTGTGTGTGTGTGTGTGTGTGTGAGGGGGGGGGGGGGGGTTCCACACAAAAACAAGCTACCTAGGGAAAGGAAATAGATACCAATTGGTGTTTTTGTGTGTGTTTATGTGTGTATAGTGTGTTCGCGTGTGTATGTGTGTGGAAATAAGTTGCCTGAGGGTAAGAGATGTGCATCAATCTAACAAGAGAACTCACTCCTCCTTCAACTCATCCTTAGTGAAGCTCAAGGCGACCAATCAATGTGTATGTGTGTGTATGTGTGTGTGTGTGTGTGTGTGTGTGTGTGTGTGTGTGTGTGTGTGTGTGTGTGTGTGTGTGTGTGTGTGTGTGTGTGTGTGTGTGTGTTTGCGGTCTTGGATGGGCTGCATTTGAGGATAAACATTTAATTTAACCAACAGAGCACGGATAGATTATCTAAATGTGAACTTAATTAGTGCTCCCAATTTAATTTCACTTAAATGATATCCTTGGGTTAAGATAGGAGTCCGGGAAACACATATATTAGTTATAACTAAAGAAGAGGGAGAGGCGTATACCACTATGTCTTTAGATTCTATTAATACTGTGTTTGAAATTATATGTTAGTGCAAATATGCTGAGGCAAAACCTGGTTTTGGGTACATAACTAGTTTTGCTACAGACAGCAGTTGACCTGTGGTCCAGACGGTTCACCATCCCCACATGGAAACCTCAGATGCGTGCAATTGTTTCATTATGGGCAAAAGAAATTTGGCCAAAAAAAGTTCCACAAAATTGCTACTGTTATCTAAAAGTGTGAATTTATAATTTTGGGATTCATACTGGAATAGCAGATACAAATGCAAGGCTAGTTGCAGATTGTTGTTAGATTGAATGAGAAGGGAGCATCATGCACTAACATCTTTCTCTTGTAACTACAAATATATTTTTATATATGTGAACAGATTGTTTAATGCTGCTGTACAGGATTGCTGCTAACAAAGTTTTGTTGTGTTCCTTTATACTATGACAATAAAGAGTCTATCTATCTATCTATCTATCTATCTGTCTATCTATCTATCATCTATCTATCTATTTATCTATCTATTTATCTATCTATCCTTTTTGCAGGGGGATTTTGATCCAGCCACTAACACACAACCATAAACACACACAAGCACACACACACACACACACACACACACCTTAAGCCATATGGATGTTCCCTGATAAAGCGACCCACACCACAGGCAGTGAAGACTTGTGTTGTCATTTGTTTACTTAAAAAAAAAAAAAGCAGAGTTTACATAATGGCAATGCTCTGATCTGACAGCGGCTCAGACAGGATCTGTTTCCAAGGATGACTCCAAGCCAAACCTAGAATCCCCTTTCCTGTGTGATGACACATTGTACAAATTCATCACTAAACAGACACTTCTCTTGCTCACAATATAGTCTGAATGTTTTCTCTTTTATAAATATGTTTTAAATGTCTAGTAACAGGAATGGGAGTTTTCTGTAAAGAGTCTGCTGATGGTCCAATGAACTAGCTATCAAAAAATGTGGGAAGGAAAAAGTGTATCTTCTTGGCTCCTATTGGCTGGCATGTTGAGTGATTAGCTTATAGGTCAATACTTTACCATCCCATACCTACTTCCATTCTATGAAGGCCTTCATTTCAGTCAAAAACCACTTAAGAATAAAAATCCAAGACTAAATAAACTAAATAAACCCTACGTGAAAAGGGAACATGATACAATATATTTTAGAAATTAAAAGAGTTTATGGATGTTAAGAATTATCACAAGATTAGTCTCCTTAATTCCATTATCACTAGGACTTGTCCAACCTCAATTTCCCCCTTTTTCCCCCATTTAATAACATTTTTCCTTTTTATGTTTCTCAGAAACTTAAAACAAACTCAAAACATGAAAGTTTTCTCGATTGTGGCAAACATTAAAAAAAACATTTATTTTCACCAAATTACTCAGAGGATGTAAGAGTTTCACAACATTTCATCAAAATAAAATGCTACTCTTTTCTTTTTCTAGCAGGCTGACTTATAAGCTTTAACATAAAGCCCTTCCAGCAGCTGCCATCAACAGTCAATCTTTTATTTGAAGGCATAAACTGTCAGATATGTCTTAACTCTGTGTCGTAACTAACTCCTGAAGTTATGAGTCTTGCAGGCTGACTGTGCGACGGGTCACTAGGGTTACTGGACGGATATATGAGCAGCTGTAGGTCATGTTGTGTTAGTTGTAAGGGTGAATAACTGGACGGATCTAGAACATCATGTATGATGCTATAAAGCGCCTAGCTGTCAGCCACTGAAGAGAGCAAAAGAAAGGAGCTATAAGGCCAGGGCATCAAAAACTTCACATTGTGTCAGCTAAGGAAACTAATATTGTATTTCACTAAAGAGCTTTGATATTTTATAATGACCTTTAGCTGTCCATATATTTCACTTTCTTTATCAGTCTGCCACTTCCTGTCTGACATCAACTCTATCTGACGATAGTGTTAGAGGATGTCATTGAATAGTTGGGTGCTGGAGTATGTTATTAAGTGATTGTGTATGTACATGTCTGAGAAGATTGGCACTTTTTTTTTTTTTAAATATCTTGAGCAATGCATCTTCCATCATCTACGTCCATCCATTTAGGATCATCATTTTATTCAACGAGCCTTCATAAGTTCATACTTCATCATAGCTTTCACCTACAGTGACATAAAAGAAAGAGTAAGAGAAACAGACAACCCAGCGACACTACACACTCGTAAAAATAAAAGTCATACCCACCATAGAAATAGGAACAACTGTGGTCACTTCAGCTGCTATTATGTTGACACTATTCTGGGAAAAGCTCACAAAAGCTCCTTAAAATTGGCATGAAGGTGGGGCAAACACACATACACGCAGACAGTTTTGGGGTCATAGTTTGACGTCCTGTGAACATACTGTAATAAAAAAAATTAAAAAACAGTGTAAACACACTGCTAACAGATGCTGCAAGAAACTACCAGCCAAGGCACAAGAACCAAGAGAGAGTTCAGGGAGGGGTGAGTGTAGGATCCAAAGAAAACATTTTGAGAGATAAGACATGATGATGATGATGATGATGATGGGGACAGATACAGAGACAGAGGCAGGGAAGAATGGATGGGTGAAGAGAGGCGGGAAAAGGGGGGGAAAGAAAGATGACAAGTTTACAAAGTTTGAGGGAGAAACAAGACAAAGAGTGAGGGAGAAAAATGAAAAAGGCATAGACAGATGGCTCTGGGCTGTTCTCCTGATAACACTTCTATCTGTGTAAAACATAACAAGCCCCTGGTGTAAGTAATAAACACTACATAAAATCAAACTATCATCACGATGCTAATCAGAACAAGTGTATCCTGTTATGCTGTCATTAGTACTGTGTGATGGAAGTTAAAATTCAGAAAAAGAAATAGTGTGAAATACAAAGACAAGAGACAAAGAACAAAATAGAAATGTACGAAAAATATCAGGCTGCATTTAGGGTGTGATAACTAATGCAAAAGAAAAGAATGAAAGAAAAGAATGAGACTTAAACCCTGTAACACATAGATCCAGGAATAGTTCTACAACGAAGACTAGTCATTGTAACACTTTGATTTTTCAAACTGAGACAAAAGAAAGTGGCAAATTGAAGCCCTGTTGTGTGATTATAGAAAGCATGCCAGCAGGCATGACTTGAAACCCACATGTAACATGTCAAGCCAACAACTTCCTCGCAATTTCTGCAAAGCTGATGTTTGGAGTGGTGGTGGTTGAAATAACAAGTTCAAGAATGCACTGCAAGTGAGCACACCACTTACTGTTTCTGTTTATGCTGAAACTTGAAGAGGGGTAAATGTAAAAGTTAAACTGATTGCTCTGCCATAATTCACTTTCATAGTTAATACTGACACCTGCTCTGACACAAGGAGGAGGCGGAGCTATTTTATCAGAGAGAAAGCTAGCTCTGCTCTGAGAGTCAGACACTAAGCCATTGTCTGTGACAAATATCAAAGTGGCTGGGGCTCAGTTGGTAGAGTCATCATCTCTCAACCAGAAGGGTGAGGGTTCGATCCCCAGCTCCTGCAGCAACCCTGAATTGAGTAGTCAGAAGACTAGAAAAGCACTGTGCAAGTTAAGTCTGTTTACCATTAATTTGTGCTACTTTAATTTACCCTCCACTGTGGCTGCTAGGCTGCGTAATTGGAGGTGCCTTGTGTGTGCACTACAACCAAACAACAAAAATCCATGTTGTGGCAGAAAGTTGCACTGGTGCAGTTATTGATAATGGTTTTTTGTACATTTAATGCAGCTAGGAGTCAACAAGAGGTTTACTGTCACAGCAGAGGGAG